>NC_056743.1:1419404472-1419616972 GCF_019279795.1 Protopterus annectens
TTAATCTGACTGGGAAATGTGCAGACCAGGTGTGCCGAAAGGTCCATATCTGCCATCATATTACAGATGTTTTCTGAAAGTACATGCCTCTATAATCAGGGGCAAACTCGGAAATAATCAGGGAAACTTTTTAAAGTGTTAGTTTTAGTAATTTGAGACACTGACAGAATAAGAGAATGTGAATTAAATGCAGTATAAAACGTCTATAACTCTAATTATTGTCATTATTTATTAGGTGTAATAGGTGATCTGCTGTGGCGACCCCTAACGAGAACAGCCGAAATAAGATGATGATTTATTAGGTGTAATTCATGCCACTTTCTTCCATAGTTAACAGTTTTAGGAGGTATTAGAAAGGATAAAGCAAAGTTTTAGCCAAAATCAGGGATGTCCCTGAGAATCGAGGACAGTTGATAGGTATGTCACTTGAAACTGTATGTATTATTTAAATCCTAGATACCACCTAGTAACAGCTTTAAAAATAATACTGTTCTCAAGGAACGCATACTTTAGAACTTAGTTCTACCTCAAAAAAACCCTGAAGGGCTAACACAGTTAAACCTGCATTGATAATTTTGCTCCAGTCCAAAACATAAAACATCCATACTCACACATGGTCTACAGAAATGAATATTTCTTCCAATCTGATGCCGTGGGTTTGACTCCAAGAGTTGCATATTTCAGAGGTGGGCTATACCCATTCTCCACCTTTGTCTATTGCACGTCGTTACTTGCGATTTCTAAGAAAAGTGCTCTTGAGCTACAGAACAGAAGGATTGCTTGATTATCTCCATCTTTAGGCAGAGATTTGCTGCAGAAGGATGCAAACTAATTAGCTGAGAATACTTTTTTCTCATTTATTTTGTGCTCACACAAACTGAGTGAGTGGTCTTTGCTTGGAGAAGTACTCGGATTATTTTAGATGCTTTGACTAAACCACATGGCACCCTACAGCTGACTCACCCTGGATGCTGGCTACTCTGTGTCGTAAAGATCGATGTTTATTTTTAGCTTCACTCTTTAGTAATGCCTGATGTTATTGCTTCTGTGCTGTTTAACTGAAGCACCCTGATGCTGATGGAGTTTAGATGGCAAACTCTCCTCATCTGCGTTTGCCTTTTTGCCTCTGGCCTTTGCCATGGCTCCTGGGGTAAGTGACCAAAGTGATCAGCTGCACAGCATACCTCCATAAAATAACACAATGCGTTAAGCGTTTGGGTTAGATGGCTTTTGTATATTCCTTTCCATTTCTTCTAATGAATATAGAGAAAAAGTCCAAAGTGTTCTTTTTCATGTATGACATTGTCCAGAGCTCATGGTCACGGTGTAAACAGCTTTATACCAGTACTTGGGTTTATGTAGTTTGTAAAGTTTTTTATTGCTCTCTAGGCTGAGCGTGTAACTGGGGAGGTGTGGAGTAGCAGCACCAGGGAGCAAGTCCAATTGGCATACTTTAGTGTTTAATTGTGAAGTGGTAAGATTTTGATTGCAGTTGTATATGGCTCAATTAAAGGAATGAAAGCGCTTGAGGCAGTAGCAGCTTTTGTTCACTGTGTGGGGATAATGGATTTAGATACTTAGTTTCTGGGACATTAATAGTACGTACGTTTTATCAAAGAAAACTGTAATGTGTTGTAAGGGAATGGGTTCTTCTTTCCTTTTTACAGTTTCCTTTTTTGCACTGTCTGTCAAACTAAAACTTAATTTCTGTGCAATATGTTATACACACACATTATTTATATATATTGTATTGTGGTTCGTCTGTCTCTCTCAAAGTTGGTCTGCCTTGTGCTGAACGAGAGTAATCTGGGCAAAACATTACATGTCTTGTGTTGGCCCATAGACTGCTGTATGTCTTAACGATATTGTTGCCTGCACCTCCAACTGTATTGGGGGATCTGGAGTTATTGAATGGCACCATGCTACATTATCCATTAATTGACAGATTGGAAGGTGGTAACCGAGGGGTCTGGTGGGATGACATCACCTCTGGGACAAGTTAAACTGAGTGTTTGACTGCTTTCTCTGGCACAATTCATTGCCCACCCCTTTTCCCTGACTAATTGCAGGCTGTTAAAACCTTTACCCCCATCCAACACACCTAGTACTTGCACAAAATACACATACCTCCCCCCTTGGCTAGACATTTACCTTTTAGAGGAAATATCAAGAATTTTGTTTCTTCATAAGACACTTTTTTTTATTACTAATTGTAATCTGACAACATTTTGAAAATTGAGTTTGGCTGCAGGCAAGCACAGAAAAGTGAGGATTTATTATCCTTTCAAAAAAAGTTTTCTTTTTACAGTAACTGGTGTATTTTCTGAAGTGGGCTTTTTATACACTGTTTTAAAAATATTTTTTATTTAGTAGGGTGGTAAAATGAGTTTTGCCACTCAGATGATCACATTTTCAGGTTCTAAAATCCAAGCCGTCCAAATTGCAACCCATCATTAGAAAAGTAACTGATGTTTTTGTACAAAATGGAATTTTCTGGCTCCACAGCTGTTCATGCACTTGCAGTAGTGACAGGCAGCACACTTCTCAATCTCTCAGAGCACGAAATCTGAACAAAACAAAAAATAAAATAAAGCTGGGCAGAGGCCCAAAAATAAAGACCGTTTTTTAAATATTGCTCCTGTAAACTCAGATACTTGCTGGAATAACAGGTTTTGCATTATTATGTATTTTCTGAGGGATATGAAGTCTGAAATTCAAATGTCTGCCATTATTTATTATTATTTAGTGATTTCAATCTTGATGTTGGTATCCTATAATTCTGTTGGAGTGGGTGGGGTTACATGATTCTGTATGCAAATTTTATGTTAATCACCATCCCGGTTTTTGGCCAGTTGTACCTACTTTTCATGTGCCTTTGTCCAAATTTTTGATGTTTCCACGTTGAGAGGTATGGTGGTAGGTGCTGTTTTTCTGATTTACCTGTTATCACACACACACTTTTACTTAGTTTGGCTGTCAGTTTTTTGTCATTACTTTCTGTTTGGTTTATCACTCTGTTTCTTAAACTGTTTTTACCAGGGTGTTGTTACCTTGGTGCTAAATGTCCGTTTGTGAAAGGACTGTTTTGTTGCATCTTGCTTTTGTCTGGTAACAAATTAGAACTTAATTACTAGTTCTACACTCCAGTTTATATGATCTTAGTTTTGTTAGTATATCCTATTTGAGTCTGGCTCGTACTACTGACTTATGACAGCTTAGGGTCTGTTCACTTCGGGTCTATATCATATGAGCGAATTGCAGAAATTGCTAACTCTTATAATATCGAACGTACCGGACCTCAAACTTCTTATTGTGGGGGGCTGCACCCCCACACCCCACACCCCCACTAAATATATGTCCCAACTCTGAGATCACACTACAGTGAGGAAAGGGTCCCATTTTTCACTGTACCGCAATCTCAGAAAAAGCACTTCGAAGTCCGGTACGTTCGATATGAGCATTCGCAATTTGTGTGATTCGCTCATATGATGTAGACCCGTTCACTTCATCCATGTGATTACTTTTGATTTGGACTTTTTTGTTTTTGTATAGTTACCGTTGACCACTGCTTCAGCACTGGCCCTTTTTATTTTATTTTTTCAGATGGGTAGTTGTTTTGACTCTTAGTGTTGGAATGTTAATTGTAAGAATTGGTCATTATGTGTATGCTTAATTGGGTCTAGATTCTGTGCCTCAGCAGTAGGTTTACAGTTGTTTTTCCTTCTTCTGCATATTATTTTTCTATTTATTTTATTTTTATTTAATATTATTTTATTTATTTTACTAAAAGTATGCCTCTCCATTAAGATTTTATGTGCATTTTTGTCATCTGGTTTACCTGACTTGTAGTTTGTTCCCTTGTGGTTAGGGCATGTGGTGACTTATTTTTGTTAACAAAGGCATGTTTTTTTTTAATCACCAACATAGAGAATTGCATGTCAGTGGGTCTCGGGTTGAGAACTGACCTCTGTTTTTGTCTCTCTTGTTGTGACCCATCCCTGTGAGGATGTAAATTGTTTTTTGTTTATATCACATTTGCTTATACTGGTAGGCTAGCTTATCATGACTTAATCTCTGTTCTAGTTCATTACTGTGCATTAGTTTGTCTGACATGATTTATGATCCTTTGTTTTTATTAAGTATATATTCAGTATTCCATGGGTAAAGATGTAATTGAAGAATTGATCTGATGAAGTCCAGTTGGTGGACGAAAGCACGCATAAATAAAATACGAGTTATTCCGTTGACTTAAGTCTGTGTGAGTTTATTTCTTCAGTAGTTTTATAGAAGAGGAATTAACATTTGTAGCTTTGGACTGTTTATTACTGTTATTTATAATTCCAAGATTCAGAAATTTTATTTTTCTTTTTTCTCACAAAACAAGGAAGTGAAGTTAGCTTCCTATTTACATGCTGGTGACAGCTGTCTCCTCACACCTCTGCTGTGTTTTTTGTACTTGTTCATCCTGTGATTCACTTTTGCTGAACACACGGTTCTTGGTTGTGAGGCATATTTTCCAAAGCCATTGGTGATCTTTGTCTTTTGAACCAGAACATACCCAGCACAATCTGCCATTTATAAGGCCAATAATGATGGACCTTATTACCTCCCCATTAAATGCCAGAATATTGCCAGTGCTTCATGCTTGCACCCCGGCAGTTACAATCAGTGAGCGATGCACTGGTAGAAAAGTAGCCTCAGGGTTTCCTGTACAGTTTCCCACCAACACCATTGATTCACAGACCCACAGAGAAAGCAAAACTGCTCCAGGCCAAACTGTCTTCTGGCCCTGGCAAACCTGGTTTTTCACTATTGTTCCCATACTTTCTGGCTGGCCCATTAAAGCTCATCCCCTTCAAGTAAGTGTTTTCTTACCCATCAGGTAAGCCTCATCCAAACTTCAGTATGCTGAGGCTGTTAGTGTAACTGGTCATTGCTAAAGTTAGCCAATAATTCCTGTAACCCCAGACAAGTCATCATTAGCCTGGGTTCATCGCAGAAACCATTTACCAGAAAAAAAAATACATTGACAAATGGACAGATTAATTTGCAGAGAAAAGGGAATTGAACTTAAGTTCAAAGGTAGCCCTGCAACCATTTGTCTTAGAGCACCTTGTGGACCAGTTTGACAAGATGCTTATATGTTCTTTGTGCACCGTAAACCTGGTCCACTGTATTGGATTCCGTACAGGACTTCAATCCCCCTCCTTTACGTCATGGAAAGTCAGCAAAACCGTCCTCAAAGGCACCTTTTGTCTAAGATCACCAGTCGTTGACACCATTCCCCTCTTGGGACCTCTGCTTCATGCTAACAAAACTTTTGGACCAGAAGTCAAAATAGTTAATGAATTCCTTTCTTAGAAGGCACTTTTCTTGGTGTCCATTACTTTAGTAAAAAAATAAATAAATAATTCAAAGCTGCAAGCTGCATTGGTAAAACTTTACTGTATAGTCTAACTCTTCCTTTGTGCCAAATTACCACTTGATTAACCTGCCTGTATTCTTCCCATATGCTTACAAGGATGAAAATCTACTTTACTGTATAGATGTTCACAGGGAGTTACATTTCTTCATGGGTAGAATGCAGCTGTTTGGTAACAGTGACCAGTTATTTATTTCCTGTATCCCACATAGGTGTTTAGTAGGGTCCCTATCACTTTGTCAAATGAACTATTTGTCGAATACCTCTTTGACGAACTTTTTTATTGAAACTTAATCCACCGAATGCTCTTTTTAGCAAATTGTTTCCCAGGGAGAAAAAATAGTTGGCCATCATCAGGAGTTTGCCCTTTTCTCCAATGTAGTATGCTCTCAGAGTTGGTATATTTAGTTAGGGGTAGTTTTTAAATTTTGTGGTTTTGGTGATGCTCGCTAGATTGGCCAACTAATTTGTTTTCCCTGGTGAAAAAAACTCACTAAAACGAGCATTCCGTGGGTTAAGTTTCGAGAAATACATTTTGACAAAGAGGTATTCTATAAATCGTTCGACAAAGTAATGTTGACCCATTTAGAAAAACTGCATGAAATGTTGCTGTATCGAAGAAGGAAAACTGTTGCTTGTAACTTTGATTGTCTATTACATCAGAGTGATGGCCATTTCTGATGCTCCTCTGCATAACACCATAGTAGCTGATATTTGCATACAGAGATGTAGTTATTTCAACTAGCACCCTGAGCTGCTCCCACAGTGTTGCACCCCATCCCCTCAGCTCTTCAAGTGAAGAAGAAAAAAAGGACTTCTGCAGGAAATACTGCAGTACAAACATACATGATACACTACCTATCATGACCACCCACCCCCAGCTCTGCAGCTGAAGAGCAAACAAATTCCACTCTGATCATATACATTTCCCCTCCCCTCTTGTCCCAAGAGCTGGCCAGGTCCCATTTCTGCACCTTGGCCCACAACCCTCTTCCTTCCTCACACTTTTGATAATAAAACTTTTTTTTTTCTTTTAAATTCTAGCAAATTGCTTGCTAATGTAGCAAGCAGTTACTGCAGGTAAGACTCTGCTTTGAGCACTATAATGCTTAGGTTTTAGTTGTGAAAAAAAAAAAAGAAATGTTTTCTTTCTTTTAAACTGTAGCAAACTGCTTTGCTGCAATGTAGCAAGCAGTTGCTACAGTTTTGCTGTGTACAGGGTGTTACAGTGCCGTGGTTTTAATTAAAAAATGTTTTAAACTGTGGCAAACTGCTTGCTATAGTTTCGCCCACGCAGTGATCTCTGCAGTGCTCAGGTTTGCCAGTAAATGCAATAAAAGCTGGTGTGCATTAGAGTGATTAGTCAGTTATATCCCCCGCCAACACTTGGTGCCTGGGGCAGTTGGGGATTACTTCCATTGCAAGGTCATCCTTTGAGACTACCTTTGTTAAAAAGATATTCTCAAGTTCAGTGTCACATATGAAAGCATACTAGAAACTCTGTCCTGTTGAATCAGTTCTTCTTATCTGATACAGAAGTTATATAGTTTACATAACACTAGACCTCCAAGAAGTATGGCTTGTAGTTGGTAACACCACCCTTCCGTTCCTCTCCCCCAGCCTGTGTTGAGTCTGCCATCCTGTGCTTGTAGGACTGTTACTCTTGGCCTGTTTTCTTCATTCTTCATTTCTCATTCATGGGTAGGAGTTACATTTTAGTGAATGAGAGTGATTACACTATTGTAGAAGAGATGCAGTGAGGAAGGAGCAAAGCAACATAAGAAAGGTTTAGGTGCAGAGTGGTTCTAATGCCTGTGACATATAATCCTACTTACTGGTCATCAAATATGGACCACACTTCTTAAAGATCTGTTATTATAATATGAGCATAGCTTTTGTGTCTAGTTCTTTTACGTTCTAGTGAGTCTTTCCTCTGCATACCAAATCTGGTACCCCTGTGCTGCATTGTGAGACATTCCTATTTTTGTTGGATGTATTGTATATTGGGCTGCATGTTTCCATCTGTTTCTCCGTGCCATTAAACTTAAATTCCCAAACAGATGATACTGCACTCAGTGTTTTTTTCTCAAACTCAAGAAATTACAAATTAAAGAAATTATATGAATTAACAGCAGAGGACATCCCCATTCAATTTCAGCAAGTAGACAGGGGATGAAATTTTAGGATTTGCTTCACTTATTCATATTTTTTTGTCTTTCCAGATTTCCGTTCTCCATCTCATGCAAGTGGATTAAATCGTTCTGTCTCGCTTAATTACCATGAGCACTGCGATTCCCTTTCTGCCATCAGTGGCAGTAATAGCCATCTCAGTGGAACATCCCAACAGTACATTCCAGATTTCTGTGTCCGAGCTCTAACTGACCTGCAGTTTATAAAAGTGAGTATGCAACTTGGGAGGGGTGATTTGGACTTTTGAAGAATAGAACGGAACTGCATACAGATGCCATAGAAAGGAGTTGGAGCACACGTACATTTTCCTTCTGTTTTTACAGATGCCATAGACTTCAGTTGGAGCACACGTACATATTCTTTCTTTTTTTCTGTTTAAAAAAATATAAGATTTTCACTAAGACTGTTGTCATTCTGCAATAGCCTGTGGCCAAATACATCCATCTCTGACCCAAACCCACAAGATCTTTGCTAAAAGACACAAGTTTTAACTGAGAATATTGTCATTGTGCAATGTAAGAAAGTTTAACATCAAGAGTGATGTGTGTTAACTTTAACTAGTCAAATATTTGTCTGCCCTGTACAGGAAAGCGACTGTAAAATTCCTTCCAAATGGAGTAGTCATTGCGCTCTAAGGACCACATTTCCCAACTTTCATCTAACATTTCTAATAACCTTTCTCTCTCTCATGCTACTTTGTACTATATCTATTCATATTTATTTATTTAAGTTTGATGACCAGGGAAGTCCACTGGGCCAAGAAAAGCCTGATGTTCATCGTGTTTCACTGTTGCAGTCATTACTCTTGGGTTATCCTGCTGTCAGGCTACCCGCAGTCAGCCTGAATTCCAAAGTCTTGGTCCAGCGTCAGTTGTTGCCTCTTCCCTGACATCAGTGCGCCAGGGGTATAAAAGATGCAGCCGATGCCATTTTCTTAAGTCTTTCTTGCCGCACGGTGCCCGAAGCAGAAGCAGTTCGCAAGTGCCGGTCGGCCGACTCCTGAGATTTTCATGTTTGAATTTCAGATCCAAAGTCTTCATTTAAAGCCAAGTACCCCGTTGGGGAAACTTTTTTTTCTTGCTCCAGACCGATGTCAGAAAAAGTTAATAATTGTATTTCTTGTGGTAAGCAAATACCTCATAAGGACTTACGTTCTTATTGTATTCCTTGCCTAGGCCCTGATCATGACGTAGCTAATTGCAGATTTTGTGCTAGATTTAACCAACGCACTATTAAGCATCGGTACGATTTTGCATTTCATTACTTTGGCCAAAGATTTAATTACACGATATCGCCGGATATCATCCGACTACCGCAATTCACAAGAAACGCAAGGAAAAGGACAGGCATCCGAGGTCCAAAACTGACGATGAGGCTTCTTCTAAGCCAGTTGCCGGTTCACCGGTTCTCAGTGAGGCGCTATCGCAGCCCCTGACGCCCGCTACCTCAGAGCCGCAGGCCGCTTCCGACTCCCACGTGGAGCAGGCTAGGCCTCTGGAAACTCAAGGTATTGGACACTCGGAAAATATTCCCTTAGATGGGTCCGGAGCCGCTAAGCAGGCATCGGCTTCTGAGGGTGTTTTCAGACCTGCACAGTTATATATAAAACCGACTACAACTCCAAAGACTAAAGCACCACTAAAGACAAAGAAACAAGTGCAGCAAGCCCATGGACAGGCCTCCATGCCTAAAAAATAGTTGCTCAAAATGGCCGAAGACCTAATTACTTTGATCAGGGGTTCCCATCCCCCTCCTGAGAAGAGGCCTAGGCAAGAGACAGAATATGAATCCTCAGATCAGGTTTCCATTTCCTCTGGGTCCTCTTCTGACCAAGAATACTCTCTACCTCCCTATGAGGATTCCGATGCTGAAGAATCTATCCCTTCAGCCTCCCCCCCTGAGGACTTTTCTTTTGGGGAAACTCTGCATACCATGAGGGAGCACTTCCACTGGGAGATCCAAGACTACTTAGAATCTAAGAAAAGGCTTAGAGATTTTCTTTTATTACCTCAGCACAGACCTCTTGCTATCCCTCCTGTTTTAGACATAGTAGATGTATTTTCAGAGTCCGGCCTGTCCCCTGACTCTTTATCCCCTGCTACTGTTAAGCCAGACAGATACTACAGGGTTCCAGATTCACATACATTTCTTTATAAAAACCCTGCTGCTGACCCAGAAACTATTTCTCAGGGTCACAAAGGGGTCAAGGCTTCCACTGCAAAAAAAACCTGTCCCCTCTGATAGGGATTCAAGGGCCCTGGACAGATGGGGGGAAAAAGGTTTACACTTCTGCTACCTTGGCTGTGAGGACTTTAAATTGTCAATTTCATATGCTTAAATATCAGCAATATTTATTGTCACTGCTTAAACAGAAAATGTTAACAAATTCTGAATGTGCAGAAAACAAAGAAATGCAGGATTTATTGCATGCAGCTGAACAAGTGGGAAAGCATACTTTGCAATGTGGTTTTGATTCTCTGGAGGCCTCTTGCAGGGCCGCTGTTACGGGTTCTGTCATTAGGTGACATGCTTGGTTAAAGGAACAGAATCTGCCTGTTCATGTTAAAGCAAAATTATTAGATGCTCCATTACAGCATGATACTTTGTTTGGTGTTAAAGCAGAAGAAGTGCTGAAGAAAATGAAGGATAAAGCAAAATCTATACAGACAGTTAAGGATTTCTTACAGGTGCAGCCTCCCAGATTTAGCAGGAACTGGCCTACAAAGAATTTGTCCTTTCCAGTGTCAGACAGGCCACAAAGGGGCAGATCCCAGCCCCAAGGCTCATACAGGCCTAAACAATGGGGTGCTTCTACCTCCAAAAGCAGAGAAGACAAATCACAGCCATACAGGAAACAATCCCAATGACTTTCCTCTGCCAGAATCAAGCACTTATTTTTTGGCAGCCCCTTTAGGGGGGAAACTAGCACTTTTTTCACAAAATTGGCACATGATCACCCAGGACAAATGGGTCTTGAACATAGTGACTCAGAGCTACAGGTTCCACTTTCACACCCTGCCAAGGGCAAAAGGTATGCCAGACCTGCCACACAATCAATGGGCAGAGGCACAAAAGCAAGTTTCATCCCTCATGGACATGAGGGCCATTCAGCGAGTACCACAACAAGAGCAGGGACAAGGATTTTACTCGAGACTTTTCTTGGTGCCCAGAAAGGACAAATCCTGGAGACCAATACTGGACCTGTCTATTCTAAACACATTTCTGGACATTCCAAAATTCAAAATGTTGACTCTGCAGCAGCTACTGCCCATGCTGGGCAAGAAGGCTTGGCTCGTAACTTTGGACCTAAAAGAGGCATACCTGCATGTCCCAGTCAGACAATCTTGCAGAAGATACCTCAGATTCATAGCTGGCTCAATGCACTACCAATTCTCTGCACTTCCCTTTGGCTTATCTACTGCGCCCAGGGTATTCACAAAATGCCTGGCACCAGTAATTGCATTTTGCAGACAAAGAGGAATTCAAATATATCCTTACTTAGACGACTGCCTCATTCAAGCAGGGAACAAAGATATTCTACTAAAGCATCTGGCATTTGTAAAAAGATTACTAATTTGCCTAGGGTGCACTGTAAACGAAAATAAATCAAAACTAATACCCTCTCATATTCCTGGGTGCAAGCTTAAATACTACTGCCCAGATGGCTTATCTCACGCCAGACAAACAAAGGCAACTGACTTCTTTCTTCAAAATGTTGGCAACAAAGACCCAGTAATCTGCAAGAAACATTCTGCAGGCTTTGGGCTTCATGGCATCCTGCATCCAACTAATTCCGTATGTCAGACTGCATATGAGGAAACTACAATGGTATCTAAAAAGTGTTTGGACTCAACATTGCCACAGCCTGGAAACATTAATTACTCTCATTCCTTGCCTGCAACAGGAGTTTTGATGGTGGGCACAGGCCTGTTACCACAACAAGGGACAGCCATTCACTTTACCCACATCCAGGCAGACAATAACAACGGATGCATCAGATTATGCCTGGGGGGCCCACATGGCAAGAAAATGTATTCAGGGCACATGGCCCGCAAGCCAGATGCATCTTCATATCAATCAAAAAGAGATGCTAGCTGTTCAGAATGCCCTGACAGCTTTCAAGGATCTACTTCATCCAGGACCACTACTGATAAAGACGGACAATACAGTCATGTGGTACATAAACAAGCAGGGAGGCATACATTCCTACCCCCTTTGCAGACAAGCCATGACTTTGTGGGACACAGCATTGACCTTTCAAGTTCAGCTGCAAGCACAATTCCTGCCAGGAAAAATAAATACTCTGGCAGACGAACTAAGCTGAAATCTCATGGATCCCCACGAGTGGAAACTGGATCCACAAGTCTTCAGCATGATAACAAGGAAATGGGGATGCCCAGACATAGACCTGGTTTCTTCCCCTCACAACTGCCGACTACAGAGATTCTGCACAATGACTTATCACAAACAAGCATGGAAAGTGGATGCCCTATCTTTCAGCGGGAAAAACCTAACAGTATATGCCCTTCCTCCACTGCCTCTCCTCCCCAAGGTACTCCTAAAGGTCAGACAAGAGAAGCCAAAAATGATACTTATTGCCCCAGACTGGCTACGCCAGCACTGGTACCCAATCCTAAAGAACTTGTCTCAAGGTCCAGCCTGGACATTACCTCAAACTGCTCACTTACTGACCCAACACAACAATCAGATCCTGCACAGCCAACTCAGGACCTTAAATCTGGCAGCATGGCGGATAATGTAGCCATTCAGAACACTTCTCTCTCCAAAGCTGTAATGGATATGATTTTGGAGGCCAGGAGGCCCAGTACCAGAAAATCTTATGCACAAAAATGGAAGAGATTTTGTGACTGGAACCAGAAACAAGGAATTGACACGTTTGTACCAAATATTCCTCAGATTTTACAATACCTAACTGAGATGCTGGACAAAGGCCTATCCTTTTCATCAATTAAGATTCATGCCTCTGCCATTTCAGCCCATTACAATACGGAACCACCTATCTTTTCTCAGCCTTTAATAAGGCAGTACTTCAGAGGGGCCAAAACATAAGACCTCCAAGGAGAGCACCAGTACCTACATGGGACCTCAGTTGTGTCTTGGAAAAACTCACACTGCCTCCTTTTGAGCCAGCCTCAACAGCTGATATAAAATTCTTATCCTGGAAAACAGCTCAGCTCAGCTCCTAGCAATAACCTCTGCAAGACGAGTCTCGGAGTTACAGGCAGTCATGGCTGTGGAAACTTTTATCATTTTCCATCCAGATAGGGTTTCTCTGAGGACGAATCCTACATTTATGCCTAAGGTGGTGTCCAGTGTGGCCCTTAACCAAACAATTCACTTGCCTACCTTTTATCCAAACCTACAGAACAAGGGTGAGAGACTTCTGCATTCTTTGGACATACACATACAGTTACGCTTCTACTTGGACAGAACTAAAGCTTTCAGAAAGACAGAGCAATTTTTAGTGGCATATGCTGCAGCATCACAAGGAAAGGCTATCTCAAAACAGACTATTTCAAAATGGATAGTCCATTGCATTTGTTTCTGTTACTCACAGCATGGCAAATCAGTGCCTAAGGGCATTAGGCCACATTCATCCAGAGCAACAGCCACTTCAGCAGCCTTCCTCAGGGGAGTACCAACCAAAGACATCTTAGAGACTTCAACTTGGAGTTCAGTGCACACTTTTACAAAGCACTACCACTTACCTCTCTACTCTAAATCCAGAGCAGGCTTTGCCACTGCAGTTCTGCAGGGCCTCTTAGCTTCTCCTAATCCTATTTAGCCCAGCCACCCATCCTCAGCTTTGGGATTCAACCCAAGAGTAATGACTGCAACAGTGAAACACGATGAACATAGTACAGTTGTGTACCTACCATAAATGTAGATGTTCGAGTGTATTCACTGTTGCAGTCCACATTTCCCCTTTCTTTTTCTGGGTCTTATCTTTACTTTTCTACTCTATACAACCTATGTGGTGTATTTGCTTGTAGATTATAGGTTTATAGATCAGTACTAAGCTAACTGCCCTTGCGAGCCATTTTAAGCCTAGCCAATTATCCCTTGGGAGACTTGAACCCTGCACCTTGTGTTTGTAAGGCAAACACCTTAACCATTAGGCCACCCTCCCAATGATGAAGGAATGATTGGAAATGTTTACTTTAGTGCATGCATGTTTATTGGCATAATTTATTTAGCCTACCCTTTTGGGGGCACCTGACATCTGGGGCAAGAAAAACTGAAGAAAATGGCGTTGGCTGCATCTTGTATACCCCTGGCGCACTGACGTCAGGGAAGAGGTGACAGCAACCGATGCCGGACCAAGACTTTGGAATTCAGGCCGACTGCGGGTAGCCTGCCAGCAGGATAACCCAAGAGTAAAGACTGCAACAGTGAATACACTCGAACATCTACATTTATGGTAGGTATACAACTGTACTTTTTCAGTGGAGGCCCAGGGAGAAAAGCTCCACAATAATTGCAAGTTACATTTCACATGTTACAAAAGGACATAGTTCATACAGCTAATTAAACATTTACAGATAAGCTCCATGATATTTGCAATTGGCTTGTCACAGTGTTACAAAATGAAAAGACATAATTCAGTACAGAAATTTCAACATTTACATAAAATTAATATTTTTGTTATAAACTCAATTGTAGGTTTAACATTTCAAAATATATAGCTACTAGCCATTAGTAGGTTAGCAAAATATTATGCATGGAAAGGGTAATAGTATATTTGAGATTGGAGAGTATAGTACAATAAATATTAGAGAGAAAATTAGTTTTTAGTAGGAGAGGGATTGTTTTGGGAGAGATGAAGTAATAGTAGAGGTAGTTGGATGAGTCAGTGCAAGGTGGAATGGATGGGGGCGTTAAGTAAGAGCGTGGAAAGGGCATTCCCATTTGGAAGAAGGATGAGAGAGTAGCTGGGATTTGAAATTGGTATGATTGGGTAGGTTGCATAGGTGTGTGGGGAGAGAGTTCCACTGTTTAGCTAAGGAGTGGGAGAGCAATAGATGACCAGGAGGTCGTGCAGGTCTGCGGACTTGAAGGAGATTTTGGTTTTTGGATCTGAGTGAGTAGTTGGGAATGTAAGTTTTTAAGGAAATAGCGAGAGCTGGGCAGTTGGCAGGTTTAAAGATGTGCTTGTGGGCAATGGTGAGTTGTAGGTAACTGAGGTAGTTGGATAGTTCAAGCCAGTTGAGGTTGAGGAGGGAGTGGCAGTGGTGGGATGAGTTTTTTTGAATTGGTTGCAAATTTGGAGATCTTGTGGTAGCAGGATTCAAGTTTGGACCGAAGGCCAAAATGGAGATTGATGAAAAGAGGGGCACCATACATAAGGGAGGGGAGTAGAAAGGTGGATGCAAGAGTTTGATGGGTAGAGGGGCTTAGGAAGCAGTTGTGCCTATAGAGGAGACTTAACTTTTGGTGGATTTTCTTGATTGTGGAGTGGATGTGGGTGTCAAATTTTATTTCTTCATCAATAATGATGCCAAAAAGCTTGGTGGTGGGAACAATTTCAAGGAGGGTGCTGTTTTGGCTCTGTGTGGTGAATGTGGATTTGTCAGTGGAGTTTTTGGTAGGGGAAAAACATTAGTTTGGTTTTATTTGCATTTAGTGCCAGATGGTTAGAATGCATCCAGGTTTCTGTTTTGGAGAAGGCTAGTTGGGTTTTTGGTAGGAGCTCAGAGGGAGAGAAGGCTGAACAGATGATTGATGTCATCTGCATATTGGATGATAGGCGAGTCTGGGATGGATTGGTGAAAGTGGTTAATGAATAGGTTGAAGAGAAGAAGGCCAAGAACAGAACCGTGTGGGACATCTGTGGGTGTGGGAAGGAAGGAGGAGGTTGAAGTTTTCCATTGGACAGCTTGTTGGCAGCTGGACAAGTAGCTAGAAAACCAGGTGATGGTGGTGGGAGAGAGGTGTAGGGTGGAGAGTTGGGATATACGTAGGGTGTGTCAGATGGGGTCAGAGGCCTTTGACAGATCTAGGAATAGTGTGGATACGAACTTGCCTGAGTTGCGTTCAAGGTTTATGGTTTCAAGAACAGAAAGAAGGGCATTCATGGTGCTGTGGCTAGGCCAGAATCCGTGTTGGGTCGGGCAGAGGAGATTGTTTAGTGTTAGGTGTGCCACGAGTTGTTTTCCCTAGTATTTTGGAAAGAGGGGAAAGGATGGCAGTAGGCCTGAAGTTGGTGGTATCAGTATTTTTGCCAACTTTATAGAAGCGGATAATGTAAGCATGGTGCCAGATAGAAGGGAAGTATGATTCTTGTATGGATCTATTTATAAGGATAGAGATGGGATAGACAATGCTGTCTGCAGATTGTTTGAGGAAGGTGGGTGGAAGTGCGTGCACTGCAACAGGGTTTGAGTTTGAGGAGAAGTCTTTTTATAGTGCTTGTGGGGATGGGCTTGAAGCAGAAGGATGAGGAGGAAGGTTGATGATTGGGGTGGTGGAGGAGGGGGGGTGGGAAGGAGGCTGGTAGTTTAGCTATGCAGTCTATGAAGAATGAGTTGAACTAGGTGGCTGTTTCAAGGTTGGAGAGGTTGGGGGTCTGGGCAGGGGTTTTCTTTGTTGCCAGGATGTAGCATGGATGCGATGGAGTCCCAAAAATTTTTGGGATTTGTTGAGTGCAAGGACTGGGTTTTGGAGTAGTGAGCTTTGCGGTCCTTAATTATTATTTTTTGGGGGGAGTTTCGTAATTGCTTATACTCTAGGAGGGTGTTAGGGTTTTTCTGTTTTTGATATTGTTTCCATTTTTTGTCCCTTTAGTGCAAGGCTAGTTTAGTATCTTTTGATAACCATGGGCAGGGATTGGTTTTGATGCGTTTGGTTCGTGAGAGGGCTTGCTGATTGAGAAGGGTTAGGAATGAGTGGTTAAAGTAGGAAACTGCATCATCTAGAGGAAGGGTTTTTAGAGGGGACCAGTCAGTATGCTTTAAGCATTCAGAGAAAATTGGGTTGAAAGAGGAGAGGTTGCGGGTTTGGATGTAGTGGTGTTGTTTATGCGGTGGATAAGGGAGACGGCCGGCGAAGGCTGGTAGGTGATCGCCGAGAGGATCAGGTATGCAGCTCCCTCCCAAACTACATTTCACCTTCTTCTTTCCCCACATAAACCCTCACTACTTCCTACCTTAACTACATCCTTATACTTTGTTTTTTCTACCTACCTTCTACCAGCTTTCCCATTCCACCACCACTAAATATCAATTAACTATGCAACTTCTTTCATCCTTTTTGAGTCCTACTTCCCCAGTACCTGCCATCAGTAAAATACAGATCCCTTTACTTAATCATGCTGCTTCTCAGTTTATTCTTCTTCTCCTACTGAGCCATCTCTCATGTTGCCATGATTCATTAATAACGCTCAGCATCTCTCCCTATGACTATCCATACTTTCTCTCTAAACATTTCACCAAACCTATTTAATGATTCCCTGAACTTTACCCCAAATATGGACTGATCAACTACATTTAAACTCAAATCAAAATAAAATTGAGTGGAAACAATACTCTCCAAAAAACAGGAATCAGTAATACCCCAATATACTAAACTCTTCCTAGGAGGAGATATTCACTGTGCCCCCAACCAGGTAATCTAGTGTTTGGCACCATAAATATTGGAAACATAAGAAATAAAACTACTTAACTATATGCCTGGATTACCCGACACAATTATGATATTCTCACTATAACTGAAACTTTTCTTAAACCCAGCAAAAAGATTCCAGAATTACACTCCTGGCTGTAATATCATCCATAATGACAATATAAAGAGCAAAGATTGTGGTATTGCTTTATTATTTCCAAACAAGTACCACATTCACCCTACAACAAACCAGTACCAATTTTTTAATTCATTAGAGCTTCTTATTACTTTTCTGAAAATAAATATGTATTACTGTCCGTTACATGTCTTGGCGACAATACAGCTACACTGGAAGATATCCTACATTGGATATCAGTAAACAATTCCACAAGAAAAAATAGTATTAGGCAGTATCAATATCAAGTGATTGGACATAACCTAACTGCCTTACATCCAGCATGAATGTATACAGTTTCACACAACTAATTAATAGCACTACAAATTACAGCAAGACATCAAATGTCTTATTAGACTAGATCTTAGTATCACACTGTGATAAATTCACCACCTCAGGTACAATGTCAGACTCTCCAAGTGACCATTTCCCAGTCAATACAACCATATATTTCATGCATTCACTTAAACAACATGTTTATGAAACAACAAACAAACCTGTCCAAGTTTAACCCAGAAATATTCATTACTACCCTATCATTTATTAACTGGAGCACCCTAAAAATCCTTCCCTCAGATGATGCTGTAAATGAATTCAATACAACTTTCCTAAATGTGCTAAATAACCTTGCACTTATTAGAAGAGACTAAAACAAATAATGCAATGTTGGTTATCCAAAAGGAGTACATTGTTAATACAGGATAGGGAAAAAGCATGGAAATAATGGCAGAAATATAAAACAACACAGTATCTCAAAATTTTCAGAATGCTCTACAACCATACAAAAAAGCAAAGAAAAGAAGACAAAAAACTATATTATAACAACATTCAGAACAAACACAACCCTAAAAACTTCTAAAGAACCCTTACATCCTGGCCAAAAGTTGAAACCTAACCCTTCTCCCAGTAACTCACCACTTGAAAATGAAATAAAATTCAGTTTTTATTTCATAGATAGTACAGTGTTTCTAACCAAGGATTCCCCGACATCTAATCCCATCCCTGCCCAATAGCCAAATCATTTGCACCTTCAGCCTTGTGCCCACATCCTATATAAAACTACTGTTAAATTCAAACCATGCTGTACTTCAGCTGATGACCTTCCAAGAGTATTTTAGATTAGCAGCCAGTAGCACTACCTGTCCTGTCTGAATCTTTATGCGTAGGTCATTCCAGGAATGTGGCATTCCCTCTCTCTCAAAAAAAAAAAATCAGACATTATCCCTCTACAAAAAGAAGGAAATTCAACAGACATCACTAACTTTAGACTTATGGCAACATTATATCCCCCTCCAGAATGCTAGAAAAAATGTATTCAGAAATAATTGCTAAATTATCTCCTGCAGGAAGAACTGTCCTCCACACAACATGGCTTCCATCTCTCCCATTGTGTTAGCACTGCATGTCTAACTTTTATAGATACTGTCAGTAATGCTACAAATAATGGCAAACTAGTCTCTTCCTTATTTCTAGACTTGTCTAAACTCTTCAACACAGTGTGTCACAGCAAACTTCTACTTCAAATGTCCTCACTGGGTTGTCTCAGCCCACACTTCAGTGGTTCAAAAACTGCTTGTCCAATAGGTGTCAGTCAGAAAAACTCCACTCCACTCTCTCTCCATACCTCCCACTCACCACTGGTGTATCACCAGGCTCTGTCCTTGGCCCCCTCCTCTTTAACTTTCTCACTAACACCTTACACACATCCACACAACAGGCCTTCGTAATACAGTGTGCATATAATACTACACTCATACACACGTCTCCAAAATATTACTCAGAAAGCTTTAACAGCTACCAAAACATGGCTTTGTGACTCACAACTCATGATCAACCCCCCCCCGGGAAAAAATAAATACTTTTTTTCCAAATCCCTCTTTCATGAAAAAAAAAAACATTTAAAATCCTCTCTCTTATTAATATAACTATTGAAGTCACTTCTCTCTTCTCTTAGCAAATTATTAGGGTTGATAATAGATGGTAATCTTAAGTTCGATCTGCATATGCAAAGTTGTATAAAAAAAACTCACCAAAAATTACGTCTGCTTAATAGAGCCAAAAATGTTCTCACTAAGGTAACTAAAACTACACTTGCCTCTATTTACCTCATGCCCTGACTACATTATGTTGCTTCCATCCTTACTAACCTCCAGGCATCACAAAAAGTAAAACTTGAATAATGCTCTAACAGAGTGGCTAGATTTAGCAAATACCCTTTTCAGAACCCACCACTGTATAGCATTAAAAAGCCTAAATTAGTTAGAACTACCCCATTAACTAACTTGTACACAGCTTCATACATCTTTAAAATTATCCAGCATCCATCTGCTTGTCCAGCACTAATGCCATTCTACACAACTATGCCATTCTATCATTACAATCAAAGTACCAAAAACTTCTCTCTGTCTACAGACTTATCAGAACTGCAGGGTATGGTCTGTACTGATACCATGTTGCTAAGGTCTGGAACTCCTTACCTGTGTCCATCAAGTCAGTACCCTCCTTCCAGTCATTTAAAACTATTCTGAAAGACTTTATCTGGCTCTGTTCTTGCTTAACCCCAAGATAAACTGTATCCCTAAGTATGAACAAGTACATTTTCGTACCTTACACCTCATTACTACCCCTTCTTCACTCATTTCCTTACTTCAGTTTCTCTTCCCTCACTCTCTAAATATGCAATAGCCCTGTTTTTCTTTTCTGGGTTTCTGCCCACATTCCAAAGACATGCAGTAGGTGGACTGGGCACTCTGAATTGTCCGTAGGTGAAGAGAGTGTATTCAATTGAGTGGTACAATGTGCGTGTAAACCTTGGCTCAAGATGATTGTCACTGCTAAAGTGACACTCTAACCCCATGTGCAAAATGGGAATAGGGGTTGAGGCTGGATGGCTACATTTTTTCTAAATATTAAATCTTTGTCGTATAAGTTGTATCCATTTTAACCAGTGTTTTCATATTGTCTAATTTGGTGTAATTGTTTAAACTGTAGATGTTTTGTTTTATTTTTGAAGATTGTAAAATTATTCTTGTTTTTTGTAATATTTTGTATCTTTTCTCCCCTGGCCTCTACTAAAAATGGGCTCCTACCCAGTCAAACTTTCCTGGTAATCAAATGCCAGTAAATAAATAAATAATATATATTATCAGTTCTCCTTATTTTGAGGCCGGGGGTGATAGGGATGATTTAAAATGTGATGAAGTTGTGCAAATCCTAAGCTATTGACAATTACTTTCTCAGACGATATGAACTAGATTAGTCAAGAGTAAAACAGAAAAGAATACAGTGGTGATATTTCACCGGGCAGTGCATATATGCAGGCTTATATCATTGGTATGACCAGGTCTTTCAGGACTCTGTTTATCATAAACCTGATATGGTAATTCTGGCCTGGTTTGTAGCTCCTAAAACTTCAGATGTTATATGCAGGAACAGATTATTGGAAAGCTGGAGGCCAGTAAGCCCTGATATAGCTTTGGAACTGCAGGATTCAGGTACCTCTAAAAGTTAAGAAGAGGATGACTGAGAATAAGAGGGCAACTGTACTACAGCATTTGTAGTTTTGGAAGGTGGTCTACAGGAACAAAAGAAGCTAGTGTCCTTGTTGCTGTGACTGGGCATTCCAGGCCTGGATCTCTCATGTTTGGTACATGTTTGGAGTGACACATCAGTAGTACAGGGCAGTAAACTACTTGTTATTGGATGGAAAAAATGCTTTTAATGAAGCACTAGAAAAAAGTAAAAAGTTTGTCAATGGATTGACAAAACCTCACCTGTTCTGGTACTTCACAGTACAGAATTTAACTGCTTATTATCTGTCGATGGATTGACAAAACCTCAGGTGATCTGGTACTTCCAGTTACAGAATTTAACTGTCTGTTGTTTAGTAGCCATGCTGTTTGCAGAATTGCTATTTCTTTCAGCTGTTTTAACAGTAACCTGTGGTACAAAATGGCATTTTGTAGAAAAAGTTAGTGATGGAGGGTTTTCTTTCTTTTTGCAGATTACTCGACTTCAGTATCAGAATGGATTGCTGGCCACAAGAATGGATAGCAACCCACAGTCTCCAGAACATGTGCATATTGCAGTAGACACCAGTATAACAGAAAAAAGCGAGCCAGTTCAGGATGAGATGACAGGCCTACTCAGTGATCAGAACTGCGTGAACCGCAAATCCAATCACAGCATACACAGGGAGAATTCTGTGTGATGATAATTGATGGGGCAGACCCCAGGTGACATTGACATTTTAACATAAATAATTTGTGTAAAAGTCTGCTCTAAGGGGGTACAGATCAGAAGTTGGGTTATGTTCTGATCATTCCTCTTCCTCTGATGCGTGTGAACTTGTACTAGTGTTTGCAGGTGGGAAAGCTTTAAGAGTCTGCTAAGTAACACTTCCATCCTTATTTAAGCACTTTGATATGCATTGGAGGTGTATTACTGTATGCAGTCTCCTGAACTATGATCATGTGACTTTCTGCAATTGATTTTTCCCCCCTTTGGGTACCTGTCTTCCAGTTCTCTTTAAGGAGATTCTCCTAAGTATGGGATTTACAGTGTTTTGCCGTGCCACAATTAAGAAAGAAGAGACTGGAGTTGGCTGCTAGGACCTGCTTTGTGCAGTCACAGGCATCAATGCTGCATTTCTGAAGATACTTTTTTCTTGAAGCATGCAGCAAAGAGAGAGAGTCATATATAGCCCCACCAGTCAGTTCACTTTAGCCTTGGAAAGAGTATCAAGTGGTTTAATTCAGTAAACAGAAAATCTTGGTGTTAATTTTATTTTTTTACTTCATTGTGTCTTATACTGCATATGTAATTTCTAGTTTCAAAAAAGCAGAGGAAGGAGTGAGATGAAACATCGTGTTCCTTCTGTGCCCCAGGGACCTGCATTCAGCCCATTTCTCAGCTATACATAAACAGGACTGCTTAAAAATATATACAGAACTGCAATTTTAAGTCTTCTTTAGAAGTATGACCACTAATTTGATTGTAAACTCAGCTATGTAGGTGACTTGTGTCAGCAATTCATTGTCTCAGAAACACTATTTATAAAAGTTGCCTCATTTTTTTGTCTGTACGTAGTCACATTATGTTGTCAGCATACATCCAGCAGCATGCACTTCTCTCCTCACACCACTTCTCAGAGACTTGTCCTTTAAAATGGTTTACACTGCAGTTACTCAGGACCAGAGCTTAAGATCATAACATATCTGAAGTCCCATTGGGTTTTAAAGGACCCTGTTGTCCATGTGTGATACATTCATTTGGCAGACCTTTTTATCCAGGTAGAATTCCCCATTAAATTATACATTTTGGGGTGAGGTTTACTTGTAATTGTGATTCTTTTTTGTTGTTTAGGTCTGTATTTGGCTGGTTGCTACTGTCTTTTATAATTTATTATATTAAAACTGACAGGATAGTAAGTTTCAGAGAGAACCTGTGACCACAGTGGGCAAGCTGTTTCAGTTAGAGTAATTGTCCTCCTGTCTCAGATTTAAAAGCAGAGGTATATTTGTTAGCAAGGTTAGCATTTCTGTAATGTTAAAATCTAAATTAATCTTGTTGGAGGTGCAAAAGTTTAATTATCATTTCAGCATAATTTTTCATACGTAGTTGTGGGTGTCAAATTATTAATCTTAATTTTCTTCCGTAAAGATAATATGTCTGGGTGTTTTAAGGCTTATCTGTGGTTTTGAAAATGGTACAACAAATGTACTCTCTGAAGCTCTGTTATGGTTTAATAGGAAGAAGTCTCACCCCTTTATCCACATTGAGAACACTTAACAAAAACATAGTTGGGTTATGCACATTGGGATATCAGCTGCCAGTATTTTGTATATCTTTTATACTTAAGTTACTTTTCTTTATGAAATCTGTGTATGTACTTGGGATCTTTTTTCCTGTCCAGTTGATTGAAGGCCGCTGCACCTTAAGTTAAAATTAATATGCCCAACATATTTCTTTTCAGAAGGATCCAACATACTTGGGTGTTGGGGGTAGTTTGCTGTGGGTGGCCATGATATCTGGTTTTGGGGCTTTAGTTAAGTAGTTTGTCATGTCACTTCCAAAATTTGGGGCTGCAACAATTGGGGGTATTATCCCATAGAGTATGATCTTCCAAGCAATATTTGTATTAACTACAGTGATTCCAAGAGAGAAGTTTTCCTCTGCATGTGGGTCCACTTTGGCTTTGTTTTTGGGGTATTCTGTTACTCATACAGTTAGTGGCTCCTCCTTTTCCAGCTTTTATTGGGCATAACTTGTAAATTAACTTACAGTTTTGTACTGAGTGCATACTGTCTTTAGTCTGAAATTACTGGCCATTTCTGTCTTTTCTAAAGTATTGGCAGGAGTATTCAGGTGCTATGCTGCTGTGTCAGAAAAATAGCTGTCAGCCAAGCAGAATCTGGATTTTCATTAGGCTTAGCACCTACTGTATTTTTTTGACCAGAGTAGCAAGTGAGGACCAAAGATACATTTTTGTAATGTTATTTTGTCTTCTAGCTGTATTTTACTGTTTCCTGGGCATGTGCCTTAAGATGTTCATGGTCAGTAGAGAAGATGTTCAGCACAGTTGCTAAGTTAACCACACTTTCATCTCAGCTGTTCCCTCTCATCATTTTGACTCCTGCCTGCCTCCTGGAAAATCCATAAAGGAGTACTTAGAATTGATAAGTTCTAGACACCCGCATTGTTTTGGAGTTTGTTTCCTGTGCTCAGTGATTGGAATTTTGGTGTTACTTAGCCTGTTAAGCCCCATTTTTCCAGGCATTCTCATCATGCATCTGATTTGTTTTTTTTACATTTCTCTGGTGATTTAAAAGTTTCTCTTGTAGTTTCAGAGGCTAATACTGCTACTGTTGCCTCTTTCATTTGTATACATTTTGTGCCCCGCCATTATACACTCCAGTCTATTCTGGAGATCTTCAACATCTTGCTTAAAATGTTGTCGTAGTCATTTCAAACCCAAAACTTTCTTTCATTCTTGCTGACTGTGTGTGTGTGTGTGTGTGTGTGTGTGTGTGTGTGTGTGTGTGTGTGTGTGTGTGTGTGTGTGTGTGTGTGTGTGCGCGCGCATATGCACTCGTGTGCAAACCCATATATGCACTTCCATTGTGTTTGTGACTGGGGATCAGTAGAAGAGTTTGGCGCAAGAATCTGTTTCACAGTTAATCATTGCCAGTAGGTTTGTAACAAGTGGTCTTACATAAACAGTAAATTTTACTGAGAATCCTGATGCATTATTTTGATGTGATCCACATTCCACAGGTTTCTGTTTCTGCTAATGACAGTATGACTTCCTGGATAATGTTCATTGGCTTGTGTGGTTCCTTCTGTTCTTTCTGCTGCATTAACTAAGGAAACTAGTATATGCTGACTGCAGGAGCCAAAAGGACTTGCACATCAGGCATGAAGACTACTTGGCACACAGAACTTTCCAAAACTGTTGATTCCTGTTTCCTATAAACCATAAATCACTGTTTTCATCTACATTTCTGTTCTTTCACAAAAAAAAAAAGCTTGAAAAAATATTGGCGCACAAGACAAAGATCAAAACTACAGTTCTCTACCTGAAATTATGATGAAGCCTACTGCCACAGCTGGGGACACTTCTGTGTTATCAATAAAGCCTGCTTTCTGTGCGACAGATGCTGGTTCCTATCCACATTGACTATGATTTAGTAGATGCTTCTTCATATCCCTGGAGGCCAAAATTTCCAGCAGATCACCCATGCTGATTACCTCCAGATGTCTGATCTCAGACACTAGTTCCACTGCCAATGGCCTACCAGGGTTTTCCCTCCCAGTGTCTGTCAACCCACTTTACCGACTTTTAGATGTCTGTTGACCTGAAATCAGTTTTACTGGTGTTGTTGGAGCAGATATTGGTCCTACTGGTATTGGTTATGCAAGCATCTGCTTTTTGTTTTGTAACTGGAATAGTATTGTTATGTCAGTGTTCCAGATATTTTGGTTTTTCGTGGCCTGACCAATTCAAATCACATTAGCCCATCTTGTTTCTTCTTGACTGTGTCTCCGCTTCTCTAGTGAGTTTTTCCCCATTATGCACCCCAATACATAAATACATGTGGAGATACAGGTTAGCATGAGATCCTCAGACTCCATTTTTAGGCTTTTAAAGCATGAGATGTTCAGTAAAACCTTTGTCATAACTAAGTGCTTGGAATCGCATCTAAATTTCAGTCCAGTACCAGAGAATGTGGATTAGAAGAAGCAGGCTCCTTCTTCTGTATCTCTCCTTGAGGACCTCATGTATAGGAGAGCCACAAAGGCAAGAAAGATGTTGTGACTTTCAGAAGTAGTCTGTTCTCCCCAGAGATGGCTGAGATAGATGTGCAGGTTAAAAGATCAGTCTTCCTGCAAGATCAGACCATTGGTGGTCATTTTTGGGGAAGCAGCTTAGTATATTTGGAGGCATTCTGGTACAATACCAACCATATTTCCTTCTCTTCAAAGAGCATTCCTTGTGTGGTACTCCCAAGCCTGAAGCTCTGCTTTCTATTGCAACCCTGAAGAGGAACTTTAAACCACATTTGCAAGGGCCCATTTTCCAGACAGAGATCAGGGACTTGGGTTTGGAAAGTGCACGTTTACATCCTTCACATTTTCACCAAAGACAGTGAACTGTCTTGGTCATTTGCTTTACTTTCAGAAGGACCTCTGGAATGATGTACATTAACTGGATTTTCTTGAGGAAACTTTTACATCTGTTAGTTTCAGGATAAAGGTTGCATGCAAAGCAGCAGGCAGACCTGCCCAGGTTGAAAGATTTATCATAGCTATTCACCAGCACTCTTAGCTCTGCTTTACCATGTTTGCTGAGGATGTCAAGATTAAATTTATATACTCCCCTTTTCCTCAGGATCCTTTATATTTGAACCACAGGCAGAGAATTCTTTAAAACTGATGAAGGAACAAGAAACAAATCCTTAGTAGTGTGGATGTAAGATTTCACCCTGTACAATTTGCCTTCAGCAAAACACAGAGGAGTTAGAGAAACCTGCAGATGTTATCCTGCATTATGTGGAATTGCACTGCTGATAGATAACCAACCAGTCCAGTCTGATTTGTAGAGCTTTTGGGTGTCCGTTTTGCAGGACAAATCTTTCCAGTGCAGTGGAGTTTAAGATCTTTCTGAGGTTTATAATGTCTGTAGGTTCAGGTCACCAACAAGTTTGCTTATTGCTGGCAGATGCCACAAAAGAACTTTCACCACCACTGTCTATCATGCTTTGATAAATCTCATAATGTGTCTAAGTTTAAGCATTGCCCTTCATTTAGTCAACAGACCTTACAACAGAAAGACTGAGAGAGCTTGTAATCTTAGTACTTTTTTCTAGAGCCTAAAATGCATCAAGTATTAAGCCAAGGGACATCTGCCCCTGTTTCTGAGGGAGAATCGTATCCAGAAAGTGTGGGCAGAGTATGTAAGGAAAATGGACATGAACTTGGGGACTAAAACTTCTTTAGACAGAATGTGTGAAGCCTTTGTGACTCTCCATCATGAAGACTTTAAGGTATATACCCTTAATATGCATAGATTTGCCAGCCCTTGGCTCTGATGTTTCTTACTTTTATGTTCCCAACTGCTGATGCCCCTTTTGAGGCTAACAGAAAGGTATGGACTCCTCAGTCTTGCAAAGCCTGCATGGAATTAGCTGCATCACAGTCAGATGCCAGTTTCTTGTCACCCACACATGCCCAGCTTGTAGCTCACACTTCCAAATGCGATTCTTCCTCTTTATTTTTTTCTTCAGGAAGGGAGATGGTCAAAAAGGAAAAGCTGAAGCATATCCAGTGCAGCCCATAGGCTTATTGCCCAACTCCAGGGCATCTGTCTTGCCATGGCATACCTGAGAGCCTGCTGCTTTTGACTCTTGGCATGATACTGAAAAGTGTATGGCATCGTGACAGAGGTTTTCCTCCTGTTTCCTTTCAAGTTGAACCTTTGTATTTGGAGCAGCTGTCCCTACCAAGAGAAGGAAAAAGCCATCTCTGGAACTTTTTTTTTTTTAACTGGAAATCAGGAAAGTGGAGGACCTGGCATAGTTATCCAGGTGTACTTCCCCCATCTGCTGCTACACTAATAGTGATGAATCTTTGACTTCATTCTGCTTTCCATTCCAGAATGTATGTTTTGGAGAAACCCTTAATTTTAATACAGAAATACTTCCAAGCAGAGAGTGATGGAGCATTTTGACTCCCATAATTATATCTGATAGATACTGAGGTACCTAAAATGTCATTCTTTCTGTTATTTTTTTCAGCCATTCAGTTATTTTACCTTTCGTAAGGGCTCTGTGGCAGTGTGCCACCATTAGTGCTTCCACCCTTCCCTCAATTCCCCATCTTCATGTGTCTGAAACTCCAGTCAGACTTTGTGTCTGCCAGGCTTCCCAGCTGATGGAGCAAGATAGTTTTAAATATCTGCTTGGGATGTAGGAGGAATACTGCATTGCCATATCTGAAGCACAGGGAATTGACGGTTCAAGTTATGCTGTAATCCTGTGATGGAATGCAAGATGGCTGTCCAGTGGTCATTGAAGAGTTAACCTTTTTCAGGCATGGCCTGGGCCAGCTGGCATATCTATAAAACAGACATACAAGGTTTATTTTTACACTATTAAAAAACAATGGTATGACTTTAAGTATGGTAGATTTTTAACATTGATATACATGTAGAGTATTTACAGTTTTCAGTATTTCCAAACTTAAATTTATCTTGTTTTATGATGCAAGATATGGACTAAAAACTCAAAGGTTATATTTCACATTGTAGGTGGTAAGACCTAAGGAAGGGAGGGAGTTTAAATGGGGCTGTATAACATATATTGGATGAAGTTAAATTATAATGAGAACTTGAAGCTGAGAAGATAGGGTAGGTATATGTTTCTAATGGGAGGAAGTTCAACAGTTGGGACTTGTTTATGAAATGATCTCTCAGTTAGGGACAGTGAGAAGGGTGAGTCACTAAGGTAACTGCAGTGGAGTTATTGTCTTAGATATCGTAGGAAGCAGATTCAATAAATGCATTTGTTGGTGACCATCTTGGTCACCCCCTCCCCCCAAAAAAGTAGGATTGAAGATGACATGGGTCCAGCTAATGAATATGGAATGGGAGAGGCTGCATGGGAGACAACTAAAAGTCCTAGAAGTGAGGTTGGATAATTGACGTACACCTGTGGCATAATTCCCACACATTACACCTAGTGGTGCAGTAGTGACCCTACTACTCAGACATTTACAGTTATAGTAAGTATGCTTACATAACTGTGCTTCCTAAAGAAATACACAGCACATGCAGGATTCATCTGGGCCACAGCAGCCTTCTGCAGCTGTGGTCCAGCAAGGATAATGTCCCAGAGGCCAAAATGCTCTTCGGTTTCAGGGGACAACCTGCAGAAATTGCGACTCCTACCCCAACCACCCCACCAAACAGAGGTGGACAAAGGCTATTACCGAAGTCCGAACAAGGAACATTGCAGTAAAAGGCTATCAATTCAGATTCTATTGCTCTTCCCCTTTCCTCTGCTACACTTTCCAGATGTTTTCCCTTCAGTAAAACAGCCCATACATGGATGGAGGTGCAGTAACTTATCAAGAAAAAAAAGCAATTGAGAAGGTCCCATAAGACTCGTGGGGAGTCAGATAGTGCTCCATTTTTTAAAGAACCAAAAAAAAAAAAAAAAAAGACAAGGGACATTTGGACTGTTACTGACTTAGCCTGAATGCTTTCTTCATAAAGAGCTTTTTGTATGGTTACGGTTTAGTCATATCTCTCACTGCTGTACAGTGATGACTGGACTTTGATCAGCAAGATAATTGATCAACATCTAAAGATCAGGAGGCCAGTCACTTTCAGAACTTCTTCAGGGAGGATAAGTGTAACAGTAAATTATAACATTTGGGTTTACATGTCTTACACCATAGTCTTTTCTCTCTAGAGGTTTTGTCTACTGCATCCTTATTGCAAGCCAATGTTGGTCTCACACCAGCATTCAATGGATCCACATTTGGTGTGGGAAGCAGCCATATATACCCAGCATTGACAGGAATGTTGTCATTCTCACCTCTGCAAGTGCTTCACATCTCACATCAGCAGTAAAGTAATTTCATTTACAAAGTAGTTTACACTTCTCAACCATTTTAACTTTTTCTTCAAAGATGTCCAGCCAGAATAAAATATTGTGTTGGGTTGTGATTGCGATAGGGTGCTAACCCTTTCTGACTTTGCAACTGTTTTTTTATTATTCCAATTCCTTTTTTAAATATGAATAGCAAGGAGTCTAACAAAAAAAAAAAAAAAGAAAACAGACGAAGACTGATAAGATTCGCAAAGATGAATTGGCAGAGGAAGAAACTAAAGAAATGTATATCATCTGTTTCCAGTTCTGTTACTGAGGAAGGTTCTGTTTTCCCCAGGGCTTCCAACAATAAAGGATTATCAGAAATTCCAACAGTGTCCTCTCTAGCTGTACTACTGCCAGAAGATAAGAACTTAGCATAACCTTCATTGATATCTATGTTGGTGTCCTCTGTGATTACGCTAGAGCCCAGCATTTCAGTGTTGGCTAAAGAGAGGAGTTGCCAGCTATTCTGGCACCCAGTGCCATCCTCTGATCTGGTCTACTTTGTTCGCTAATCTGGATAACTGTAAGCTTAGTCTATTCGTTCCAAGACGCTGTTAAGCAGAAAAAAGCACAAAAAAAAAAAACTGTAGCAAACTGCATGCTTCATTTACAGCAAGCATCTACTTCAGTTTATGCCACACATGGAAGGCTAAATTGCTTCAGTTCAGACCACAAATACAATATTGGCATTCATTTCTGAATGCGTATAATGCACTTTAGACCCACTCACACCCCGTAAAACTTTATGCCCATGGCAGCTTTCTCCTTTGTCCCACCTTAGCTACTCTCCTGTTGCCAGACCTAGTACTTTAACAGTATCTAACCAAATTAATCCCATTCCTTAATTTAATTCAGGTTATTTTATTCAATCTCTTTTAACTAGCAAACCAAAAGAATGTTTTATCACAATGCAGAAAACCACAATGAAACAATAATGTCATTGGAATCTTTGTCAGATCTCAGTATGTTTATAGTTAGAAAAATAAAGATTTGAACCTTTGTAGATGCCTGTAAAAGTTCATGGAGGTAAAATGAAAAGGAATGGAAGTATGTCTCCTCAGTCATCCAGTGAAGAGTTTCATGACTCGTATTGGATTTCCTTCCTCTGATGAGTCTGACAGTCCTCATCTCCTCCTCCAGAAGCTATTTCTTTAGTGAAGACTTTAAATTTTATGGGTGATTTTTTTCACTTTGCTTATAGGGATCCGTCATTTCCAGATGAGACATACAACTGAGGAAACTGTCATTCAAAGTGGGCAATGCTGCCAGTTTCATCCCAAGATGCTTTTAAAGCAGATTGTAAGTTTCCATACTGTCAAGTGTCAACATCCGGAAAAGCTGACTAGATGTATGCGCCTTATAAGCATGATGTAAATTTGTCTTAATAAAGGAGACATTTCTTACCATCTGTTTATTGACATCTAATCAGAGTGGCAAGGCTGCCCATCTTGCATCTTTACTAGGTTACTTGAAAAATATGGTAAAATGTACACATTTAATATATAATTTGTATACATTGTCAGAGCGCAATTATTTATCCACATGGTTATAGACTAAAGTGCCTGTTTTAGAGTAAATTCAGGAAAATTTCTAAATTTATTCCAGATAAATATTACCAGTAGAGTACAAAAATTGGTGACTACAGTTGGTAAAATTGAAGTTTGTATTCTGAAATTAAGTTATAATGCTGCTGTTGATGCTTTGCTGGGTATAGTTCTGAAGAGACTTGGATAGTTTAGAACTACTTTACAGCGAGGTTATCAGATCTAGTCTATTAAGTACTTCAAGGATGTAAGATTTCCTATTAGTTAGTCAGTTGATTTGTTACTGGAGGCTTAGAAGAGAAAAGGAGAGGACCGTTTGAAAATGTATATATTACCTATAGTTTCAAAAAATAGAAAAACAGTATGTCAGCCCAAGCGATTCCCAACTTAAATTCAGCAGGAGACTGAAACTACTAAAGAACTTCCAAATGAGTAGACAAACCCTTTTTCTCTTCCTTAGTATTCATAGGAGACAGATTTCAGTGCCATCTTTTTATGTGGCAGAAAATAATCACAGACAAATGGTTGCAGAAGAAGGTCCCTTGGAGGCTATAGTCTAGATTTTAGAGGCTTGCAGGAGGTAATTAAAATGATGGAACTTTTCTGTTATCCTCCTGAAGGGCAACACCATTCCTTCCACTTTTGTTTAAGAACAACTCTTATGTCAGGGAGGTGGGGGACAGTGACATTGTGTAGGACGCAGAGGCGCTCAGGCTGTGAACCATACTGGAACTAGAGTTTGTATGTCAACATTCTGAAGCTGCCAATAGTTTTTCTGTCCTTTCAGTCCACACAAGAGCTGATTTTGCTAGGCCCCATTTCATCCAGTTGGAAAGCATTTCAATAGTTTAATATATCAATACACAATGAAGGCCTCATTCCTACATCTTTTTATGGAGAAGCTATGAGAATTTAGTTATAGGCCTTCAAAAACAGTTATTTTCTCTCTTGGTGGTCTACATTCCATGGGAAGACAACTCTTTGATTATCAGGCTTTGCAGATGTGTCCTGACGTCTCATGAGTGTTCCTTGAGTCTTTCTGTAGATATGGATACTAATTTGAATCATTCTTTTTATTTGCCAGTTTTCTTTTCACCGTAATGTAAGAAGGGAAGAGCATATGTCGTTCACTGTGTGATTGTTCACTGGCACAGGGTTACAAACCCATGCCTTTCTAGACGAGCAATTGTATTGTAGTCAGTTTGACAAATACTGCAAAAATGTACCTCGTTCCTCCCAAAACCATTGTTCCATAGCTGTTTTGTCTTCTGCTTCCTTCTTTCATATAGTTTCCCTGGATATTATTCAGGCAGCTACTACTTAGGCACCCCTAACTACATTTGCAAATCCTCACAAACTGAATGTTGCCTGTTGGTCAAGGTTTTCCTTTGGAGCCATAGTTATCAAAGATATTTTCCATTAGGGCAGCCATTCTGATGAACAGAGCTGGGGACTCTTGAGATTCTGGATATGAAAGTTTTATTTTATTTTATTTTTACTTAACATTTGTTAACCGGGAAAGTCCGACTAGAACAGAGCCTATTTTCAGCGGAGGCCTGTGCAGAAAGGCAGCAGATGCATGTCTTTGGAATGTGGGAGGAAACCCAAGCGAACACAAGGAAGACATGCACACTCCGCACAGAAGGCACCCCAGCTGAGAATTGAACCGGAGAACCTCTTGCTGTAAGGCGACAATGTTAACTGCTCCACAACTGCGCCACCCATAAAGTTGTGGTTATTTACCATAATGCTTGGTTTGTGAGTAGCACTACAGCTGCAGGAAATAACCCAACTGCCGTCTCCTTGCCTTGTGCTACCTTTCTCTTGCTTTTGCTTTCACTTGGTCAGTAATTGGTGAAACAGGAAAGAGACGTCTATTGTGGAATAAGTGAGGATGGGAGCACCATGCTGGAAGTGTTTTATGTGCTGGGTAGTCCTAATGTCTGCAGTATACTTCCTGTTGGTCCATGCATATGGAGCTCTTCTCTTATTTCCACATAATGGTAAGTGTCTGTAAAATTTGTGTGTAATGGACAAGTAACCCTGTACTCCTTGCTTTGAGAATCGGGAACAAGACTGAAAACAGTCGGGCACAAAATAAGGGGCATATTTTAAACATAGGTACTATTTGTCTTGGAAAGTTGACAGAGTAAGGGAACTTAAACTAGCATGAACTTTCAAAAATAAGAGAAGTTTGTAATTCTAATAACTGTCAATATATCTTGACTGTAATCCAGTCTCTTTTCAAATGTCACTACTTGTAGAGAGAGAGAAATGTTGACCCAATATCAGGGCAGACAGTTGAGAGGTATGTGCCCTAGAATAGGATTTCTTTTGTTTTCAGCATGGCGTTAATAACTCCATCGATAAAAAGGTACAATGTTGAATCTGTAATCCACCACCTTTTTCCAGAAATCACCAATTTTAAGAGAGATATTAAAGAATTTAACCCAGATTTGGGGATAGTTGAGAGATTGTCCCTGCACCGGAGTAGGAATTCTTTTTTTGTTTTCTCTGTGACAGTTATTCTGTTGACATACTACCACACTCTAGGCAAAGTGGGTCAACTCCTGTCTGGTAGCTACAAAGAAATTATTTTGGCTGCCATGTTTTGAAAGTTTATAGACAAATTTATAACCTGTTAGCAGACCAAATTGCCTCATTTGTTTTGCGACATAGTAGAGATTTTTTTCTTATGTCCTGCGGTGCTGCCTTTGCTTAATGCAGTACTGAAAAGGGTCTGCAGCTAGTTTGCAGGACACTCCATGTTTACTTATAAAAATGTAGCTCCTTGATTCAGTATATACAACCATTAGCTAGAGCTGCTCCTGCTTTCCACTGTCCCAGGTTACTTCTTTCTTATGAGGTGAACTGTTGCCAGTATCAGCTGTCATTCCCCCTTTATCCTTCATATTTAAAGGCAATAACAACAATTCTAGCGGTTAACACAGAAGATTGAGGCTAGAAATAGCAAGCATGGCCCTCAGTTTCATTCCCACAACTTATATTTGCCTCCAGTGTACTCTGAACAAGTTGCTCCCAGGTTGTCCCTGAACAGAAGATTGTGCTTTAGTTGGTTTATCCAGTTAAAAAAATTAATAAAATATATAAATAACTAAAAAAAAAAAAAAAAAAAAAAAAAAGATGGCAACAAGTAATGCTTTCTATAGAGATTGTATGGAGAGAGACACATTGGTGGAGAGCGCCTTGTCTAACATGTAGATGCTCTGAGATTGTATCTTCCCATGTGTGTCATCTTTTTTTTTTTCTTTTCAGGAACATAATCAGTTGTTTCATCTTCTTGGGGAATAGTTCATCTGACATTTCTCAGCTATGCCTGGGACAGGGACAGGTGATATTTTATTTTGCAGGGGGGGAGTAGGTTATAGACTTTGTTTCAGCTTCCTTAAAGTTGGCGGTCTTCCCTATCTTACACTCCATAGACCAGCATTTTTTTTCAGGGTGAGGAAGCACCACCTCTCTTTCTGCTCTGCTAATTGTTTACTGTTGTCCTTCGTTTTATTACAAATAGCATTTAAACCTGTGTTACCAGAAAATGATTGGCAACAAAATGCCATGCCTCTTCAAGTAGATAAATGCACCAGTTGTAGCAATCAGGCATAGTTATAGATAAGCAGTTAAATGTAGCAATACTATGCCTTTTTAAAAGTTGGTTAAGACAATGAGTTATACCGTTTCATTTGGTGTGTGGCTAGTCCTCTCTTTGGGCTACTCTGCAGCATACTTGTCATTGTACCACTTGTTCTTTGTCTGTTTTTGTCATGTGAATGAAACTTTTAGCAATAATTATGAACTGGAATTGTGTATTGTATTTTTAAATGTATTGAATACTGGAACAGTGTCAGAACAGGTTCACATTTTGTGGGACCTCTTTCTGGAATAATGTATTCAGAGTGAACGCTTGTGAAACACTTTTATTACTAAAATTGCTATTTAGGTCCAAAGAAAATTACATAATATTTATTTTGCATCAAGATTTAATTTGTATATTTTTGTGATTTTTTTTTTTCTCTTGAAAATGTTTTTTCATTGTTACCATGTTTGTTCATTTAAATAATAGATGGTTGCCTTGCATTTTCTCTTGTTTTCATTCTAGTAATACAAATGACCAGACTTCTTTATCCCTCAGGTTTGGATTTAAAGATGCTACATTTATTTGACCAGCGGAAAATGTTAAATATGATCTACTAACTAAAGATGTGCAAACATTTAATACAGTGAGTTGGATAGAAGTACCAATTGACAGACATAAAATTGACACTTTTTTCTCAGTTTCCCATGCCATTTAAACATAGAGCAATTGTTGGAACTCGCCTTTATGTTTTTATGCACCGTCTCCTCCATAATCACACATGTGTAACTCATTTCAGGACCACACTTCAGTGACCGATGTGTCCATGCCGCACTCGTCACCAACGTGATCCAATACTGGTTGAGTGATTTTGATTACATTGTTGCACTCGCATTTACCCATAAATCTGTCAGAGGCATTCAGTGTTGGTGAGAGAAGTCTGATGCTGGATAATGCACTGACAAAAAAAAGCTTCCAGAAACTGAATGACATGAAGGGGTCCTAACATTGGTCTCTAAATAATTAAAAACAAACAAAAAAATAAACCAGATTGATTTAAAGTATGTGAATATATAGAGGGTTGTCCGGCTAATAGTTAACCTTTCTCTCTGTCCCTTTATGTATCTGTTTAATTGAACAGTCAAATAATATTGAGCCTGCTTCAGGAATACTTGTGCATAGTTTTGGTTCTTGAAATTTGTTTTAGAGCGTAGGGATCAAAGTCTGGATAACTTGAATCAAGAAAGTGCTATATTAGCAAGGTATCTGGACCTTTTGATTGCCTGTTTCATACTTTGATTAAAATATCCAAACTAGATGCGAGTCTTTAAGTCTAAAGTATCCTTCTGTGTCTGTGATCTTAAGTCCACCACTACAACATAATTACAGTGCTTTTTGTGGCACTCTACGTACAGGTACTGAAATTGGGTCTCCTTTACTTCATTTAATCTCAGCAGTATCCATCACATAGAGTAAATGAGATTTACTTAATGATAAGTCTTTCACTAGTTTGTTTTAGCTCGTGCACAGATGTCATATAAGGGATCCCTATCAGTTCAGTGAATGGCATTTTCAGTACACTTGCATCGAACATGCCATTCGTCAAACTGTTTATTCTGAGATCGCGGTACAGAGAGGATCAGAAAATTTGCCCTTTCCCCACTGTAGTGCAATCTCGGAGTTAGTATACATAATTAGTGGGTGGTGTGTGGGGGGGGATTTGATGAATTGTATTTCCGATGAAATGCCATTTGCTGAACTGATGGTTCAGTGTAGTGATATAGACCCCATATAAACCTGTGGGAGGATGCTGCATCACAGAAATAGCACCAAGGATGTTAACACAAAAGCATCTCTATGCATTGATATTTGATATGCAGGAACAGCCTGGGAGGCATAAGCATAAAAAAAAAAGATCTGTCCAGGTGCAGGTGTCTGCTTCCTGATGCTTAACTCTCACTGCCTATTCCTGTACCAATGAGTGGGATTGCCAAAGGGTTAATCCTCACCTGGAAAACAGGGAACCTCCACATAAGGTGACAGTGGATGCTACATTAGGTAGAATACTAGACAGGCTAGACTAATCAAGCTTCCTTGGTTGAGGAAAAAAGTTTGATATCCTGAAGCTAGACTTCCTTTGTTTTGATCAGCTCTGTATTTGCTTATTCCCATTTAGCTGCCCATTTCTGGGTCTGAGATCTTCTTTCCCCTCCCGATTTTTTGAGTAGTCTGCAGTACTAGGTATCTGAGGCAAATAGAAAATGAAGAATAATCCTTCACCAAAGTATTGTAGTTTACAGCTTGCTTAATGAAGTGCCCCACTAACAGGGTCTGTTCTTTCTTTCTCATTCTGAGGATACAGTTCACCATTTTCCTGTCCTCTTTCCCTATATGAGGATTTCTGTGTGACCCCTAAGAAGACTGCCCAGTTGACACATGGCTGTCCATCCCTTCCAAGTTCAGTTTGATCCCTTTCTGTGTGAAGACTGCTGTATTTCCATCTGTTTTATCTACCTTTTCTCTTTTATAAACTGTTCTCTGATATGCTTTCATTCCAGTTGTGATTCTCTGTGTACCATGTTTTTTGTTACAACTGCAAACGTATTGTTCTCCCACTAATGTTAGCAATACAGATCATTTGCTGCTTAGACTGTGGACTTGGTCTTACTTTCCATTTTTCTGTACAAACTTTACCATTTTATGTTGTTTTTCCATTAACTGTGTGCCTTCTTTTGTACTTTGCTGTCTGTTCTGGAATTTTCTTCACCAGATGTTTTCAGGGGTGAGCCAGCATTTCCTAGATGTTTTATTGTAATTAATTCCTTGGATAGTTTTAAGTGCTTTTTAATGAAGCCCCTAAGTCTGCAATGTAGAATCCTGATTCTCCTGTCTATCAAATACATATATTCAAACATGTACTGGCCTAAAACTCTCCAAATGTATCCCTAGTCCGCCAGTGAATCTAAATGCCTGAATGCTGCACTAGTTTTTAACCACTTATTGAATCTCATTTTGCATTGTACATGCCAGAGCTTCCTTCTACAGCAGAGTACTCCATTACCTCCTCCTGAGATAAGAAAACTGACCTTCAGTGACTTAGTCCTACCTATCCCTGAGAGCTCCTCGAGTGTCTGGTCATTTATTTGAATTTTGGTCGCATGCATCATACTCTAGACTGTAATCTCAATGCCAAAAGCAATGCATTGATAAAGTAGGATATTTCCTTAGAAAAGTGCTGTTATGAGGCCATCATATAAAGAACAATGCGGGTACATCAAAACTGCCATCACAGAAACAGCAAGGCTATGTCTGAAATTAGTTAAATATAAAGGGGGAATGCACTGTAGCTGTCAAAAGTGCTTTTGAATGAGAGGGAAGACCTAAACTTAAGGAAATGTAGGAAAAGGGACAGGGAGTTGTATCAAAACAGAAGGAAAACTAGTTGGATATTCAGAAAAACAAATGCTGAAACAGAAAAAAAAATGACCAGTTCTGTCCTCTAAAAGGGGGGTATAACACCCTTTTGTACCTACAGAAAACAATAAAAATGAAAAGGGGAGGCAGAGAAACTAGAAAATTAATGAGGATGGGCACAAAGTGGAGAAAAAAAACAGTGAATAATTATTCTGCTTCGTATACACAAAGGGGTTAAAGAATGTTTACCAAATCCATCCAGTGTTAGTGTACAAAGTAATTTGGTTGATACCAGTTTTTCACTGATAAAATTACCTTGAAAGTACCTGAGAGAAAAAAAACTTACTATCACTAGCTAATGTCTTGATTTTGTTTTGCATTTGTTAATAGGGATTGTCCAACTGGGCACAAGGACCACTTCTCAGTGGAATCCTGAGGAGAAAATCTCCACATGGCAAATAAAAACAATGTACTGTACAAGCTTTGCGTGGCAAATGATAATACAGGCTACATATATAAATTGAATATAACATGCAAGTCTTTACATATCAAACACAAAAACTCTGTAGTAATACAAAAACAAGGAACAAGACTTCTTCACAAAGCGATGATCGCTTTGTGAAGGAGTCTTGTACCTTGTTTTTGTGAAGTCTTTACATATAAAACATATACCTTTAAACATGTGCAAAAAGCAAACATGCATTTACATTGTAGTTTTTCATATTGCATAAAGTTATTTGCTCGAGAATGTGTGCACATTTTATCCTGGGCATGGTATTAAATAATGGGAAAGAAGTACAGCTTCTGATTAATGAAAGAGAACAGGTGTAATTGTCCTTTATAACAATTGTGGTATGAGCGTGTCTGAAAATGTAAACTTGTTAGATTTCAGTTATAAAAAATATTCTGAAATCACTGCTGTAATGTGTCTGGATGCCTAATAGGCACAGGACCTGAGCTGTTATGTGTTCAGGACAGGAAGGTCATGCTAGATCATGCATATCATTTTTTTGACTCGTGGGTGTGACCCCTTTAGGTTTTAGCAAGGAATGAATTATGGCTTTGCATAAAAGATTTACAGAAGTAATTATGCAGGCATTGAGTAGATTCTTGGATAGTAGCATGGGTAAAACAATAGCTAGAGGACAGAAGGACAGATATTACTAATGCATCTAGTTAAGTTAGATGAAAAGTTGACAACCATTTGTACACCACATGGGTTATTACTGAGACTGTCCTTCATACCTGGAAGGAAACGCTCATGCTTTTGCTATTAACATAAAGCAATGGTAAAGAGTTGATGCAAAAGAATGTGTAGAACAGGATAAGCAAGTCTAGAGGAATGGTGAGAAATATGATAGTGTAAATTCAGTGCAGATTAATGGATCTGGGAAGCAGAGACCAAGAGGAGAGTGTACATTTAGGTGCAAGCTGAAGCAGGAAAAGAAGAAAAGGGCATCAGAAAAATTCTGTCACATGAACTAAAAATAAGCAAACTGTGTATGAAATCATCAAAAAAGTTTGATGGAAGCCTAAAATGCATAGGAAAAACCTTGTCAGTTGAACATGAGCACTTATCCTTTATAACCAGTCAAGAATACTTTTTGTAGTTCTAGGGAACTCATCAGTATATTGTTACAAACAATATATAATTACAGCCCTCCTTGACTTTTCCAATGAGTGGTTTCATCTTTCCAGTTGCCACCATTTGGCAGTCTTTCAGAGCATCCTCAACGTGGGGGTGCATTCTGTACTAAAAAATGCATTGTAGTGCATTTTCCGAAGAATGCCACCCAAGCTAAATTACTCCATCAGTAAGATACCCCAAGAGGTGACCCATTAGTCAGGAATCTGGGAACATATATAGACTGTAATCTGATATTTGACTAACATGGCCAAGGTAGTAAGAAAATCATTCTATGTCATCCAGGGAAGTCGTAGCGCCAGTTTATTCGGCCCATATCACACTCATCATTGAGTGTAATGCCCTCTTTGGCGTGTACCTAACCAGCCATATGCAACAGTCAGAACACCTACAAAGGTTCCTTACCAGTAGAGTCCAAGGTATAAACACATTGTACTATGTGGATTGCCTAAAAGCTCCATCTCTATACACCGTCTCCCACAGGCTACTGAGAGACTGTCTATGCCTGGCATACAAGGCATCCTTGGATCTAGCATTGACGGACCTTTTGCACATCTGCAAAATGACCAGCATCAGAACAACTAGATCCATGGATTTAACTTTTGCTTTTGACGTAAATAAGACATGTTGGCAAGACCGATATGTGTCTCAGAGGATCCCCATGCTCTTTAACAGGCTTTCCATCCATGGGAAGCAGAGTCCATCCCTAACGTTATTCAAGTATAACCTTGACCAGTGGATAGGAAATCGGAAATTCACCCACCCAGGGTATGGCCCCCATGTTTATGATAGACAGAAACGGGAAGTAATGCCCAAACTAACACACCCCTAACACATTACCCCTACAAACTTCCTAACATACCCCCTCCTAATAAACATTCATGGTACATAGGGACAAAATTGGGTTGGGTTGCATGGCTAGGCTTATAAAGGACATGCTGGTCATTAGCCTAATATATACCTATAACTTGTTGATATCATAACTCCTGACCACCCTGCCCCCATTTTTTTTTTTTTTTGCTACTCCTGCTCACACAAACATTGGCATTACTTGTATTGTCTAAGATGCATGACATCCGGCAGAAATTCAACAACACCAGAGAGAAAAAAGGTTGTAGCCTGCTTTACAGACAGAGTACTGTTGACATTTACAAGTTCCTTGCACAGTGACTGGCAGGGGTTTCATTGCATAGCCCCAGGCATTATTTGGATAATTTTCATAAGGACTTAAGTACTGAAGATAGGTTTTGGCCTAGTCTTCCTGAAAGGAAATGCATTGATAAAATGGCCTCATATACTACAAGTGTTCGGCTTGTCCTTGGCAAGTGATGAAGTGAGGACTGAACCCCTTGCAAATCAGTGTTCTCACATGATACTGGTCTGGAAGAGGTGCTCCCAAGCTGACAACTTGAAAGTATATCCTGGGGTGCTGCATCTGCAAAACTCCTGGTTAGACAGCTGAAACTCTAGTCCAACCAACCCATTCCAAGAAATAGGCCTGTTAACTTACATGATCAGGAGTCACAGTAACCAAAGTGAAGGTCTCCACTCCAAGGTCTCTTACCAGGCTCAGCAAGGCTGACCAGTCCTAGCTGAGAGGAGTCAGCAGCTCATCCTATACTAGAACTTGCTTTTGTAAACCCAGAGATCAAGTAAATGTCTGATGTCCCGCTTGAGTTATGGGTGCAGAACTGTATCCTTGGGGAATACATCCTAATGCTTGTGCCAAGCTTGGTGTTGGTCATTCTCTTGGTGTGTCACCTTTGGTGGAAGTACTCTTGCATGCAGGTCTCATATCACCTGACACACAGCATGTCAGTAAAGATTCATCCTTGCATTAAATTATGTAAAAATACACATCAATTGGAGTTAAGGGGAAGATGTGGAAATCACTCCCTGTCAGGTTTCTGTCACTAGTCATAGAATTTGAAGGTTGTTGTGTCTGAGATGGACAAGTATAGTGAGACCCTAATCTCACCCCTTAAAGCTGTGCATAGATGGATCCCTTGTTGGTGAGATCTTAACACTTAGGATGTTCAGTATTAATGCGCATATTCCTTCCTCCACATAAATGCTTTGTGGTGCATCTAGAGAAAAAAGGCAGAGGAACCTGGGTTATACCACCCAAAGTGGCAGCTGTCATAAATGCCATTTTGGAAGCCTGGAGACATCCCAGCCCTACTCCAGAAGAACCTATGAAGGAAGCCACCATTTGTAATTTCTCAGCTGAATGGAATGAGTCCTTTGTCATGCTTTCTTCAGCTGACTCCTAGTATATGCTGCAGAGACCATCCTATTTTTACCCTGCCACCAGATAAAGGGTCAGAAGCATGGGACAGGTATGATAAAAGGTAGTTTCCCACAAGGCTGACATCCAGTAGAAACAGTCTGCTGACTGGAATGAACTTCTTACCAATCATCCTTGACTTGACTGCTGTTTGATGTGTTTGGTCCAGCATAAGTCTCAGAGATTATAACAGTTTTGCCACTAGCAAGGAATCTAAAGCTTTGGATAGGTGTGATAAGAGAGTTTACTTTTGTGTATGCTGGTCCTTAGAAGCAAATTTCAATCCTTCCACTAAAGTGCTGAAGAATTCTGGAAGCCCCTGTGATTGTGTGTTCCAGAAGGGTCTCATTTAGATACTATCAGCAGACTTTGAGCTGGTCTTCCACATGCCCAGATGTAATTTTGACTGCTGAACACTGTGGTCAAGGCCATAAACATAGACATGTGCAGCAATGTGTGAATGAGGCTGGCCTTCATAAAGGAACAGCATTTTGAATGCCTTTTACAAGGAGATAGTGCTGTTTGGCCAGACATCCCAGGATCTTGTCAGTGACCTCCTGAGGGAGAAACAAGCCCTCCAACTATGGAGAACCTTCATGACTACCCATGCTCACTTGTCTTCTAAGACAAGCCTATTCCAAAAGAGGAGGAAGCCTCCTCTCTGCCACATGAAGGGACTTAGTCTTCACATAGTCTAGCTTCCTCCTGGGCTGGCTAAGTCTCACAAGAGGGCAACTCCACTAGCCCCACTACAGTAGTCCTAACTTCCTTGGAAGGGCAATTCTACCATTTCACCCTGGTTTGGAGAACCATCACAAAGGACTGGTAGGTTCTAGATATGATTGCTCTCAGCACGTTCACAGCTTATTGATCTTTTTTCTCTTAGAGAATGACCCAGTAGTGGGCCAGTCTGTTTCTGTGATGCTGTTGAAACAAGCTGAAATTCTGTTCCCAAAAGGAATATTAAATGCTGTTCTATCTTCAGAGCTGGGTCAGGATTGTGACTGCAACCTCTGCTTTCTTTCTTCCATCCCATCGTAGACATCAGCAGCTGCAGTCCATACATTTTGTGTGTCTTGTTTGTATGGTGATTTTTTTATGGCTACATACCCTGCTGCCATAGGATATTTGGGTAGTGTCACTGGACATGATAGCTACTTTGTGGCCTAAAATGTTTAGGTCCACACAGGGGATTCCTACATTTCATTCTAAGTGGGCATCACTTCTGATACATTTAGACTTCGCTGCACACCCAGGATGAAGGCCGAAGTGTGGGCCATTGAGACCAAAACCTTCCAGGGTGACCTTTATGGTAATCTCTTACAAAAAATGGCAGTCTCCTAGTAGCCATGTCCAAGAATGTCTTGGAAGTTGAATTTCTCACCACTTTCTGTATTTCAGTCCTTTTTTGCTGTTGACTATAAAGTGGTAGAAGTCTTCTCTGATTCCTTCTCTGAGAATATTAACTGTGGAGATGTCACTCTCAAGTGCTTGACCATTCATGGCTGTGGTAGCTTGGGTAAGGATGGAATACAGAATGCAAACTCAGATTTTGCTGTATTTTTTTGGGCTTGATGGCCAGTACAGTCTTTATGGTGCTGTTTGTATGCCTAAGGATGATTGTTTTGCATTGGGCTGTAAAGTTTAGTGGCTACAGAGTCACTAAATAGTCTCAGACATTCTCCTGGCATCAGACCACTGCCACCAGTTTTTGTAGTGGGAGACAGTTCCCCCGGTTTTTAGTAGGTATTCCCTTCATGTGGTTAAACTTGCTGCAAATTTTAATGCTGGATGCATCACCTGTAGGGTGATGAGCTCATCTTAGCTCCTACATGGGGTGAAGTCTGGATTACAGCAGGAGCTTTACATCAGTAATTTAGACCTTTAAGAAGACCTCCTCACCCCGATGACTTAGAAGCAAAGTTCCTTCCATAGCCAATTTTCATTCTGTCAAACTACTAGCCATTGGTATGGCATCTGAGCTAGTGGGCAGGGGCACAATAGCATAATCTCGTGCAGGGAGGAAAACACTGTCCTTTGTAGTGGGTCATACAGGGGCCATTACATTGTTAACAGTTCATATCTTTCGGGAGGTGGAAGAGCTGGCAGACTGTTTGATCCACTCAGAATCTGTATCTGGCTTGCCATGCCTCTCAACTGTACAGATTTTTGCAGAATGTCGAGATTTTTGCTTCATATTTTGGGTCCATTTCTCATAAAAATTGTGGTTTTCTGGCAAATCATTGAGGATTAAAGTCAGGAAATAATGGCAAGATATTTGAATTTCAGACTTCATACCCTTCAGAAAATGTACACTAATAAAAAAACTGTTGTTCTATCAAGTTTAAAAGTTTGTAAGAACAATGTTTAGTAAGTGTCCCTATTTTTAGGTCTTTGTCCCCCATTATTGATGGCTTTGTCCAGATTTCTTGCTCTAAGAAGTTGAGAGGTATGCTTGGGTCTTCTTGAAATTGCGTGCTGTGAAGGCTGATCCCTTTGTCATTCAATAGAACAGTCTCTTCCCCCCTCTTAGCAATGCAGTAGGGCAAGGGAGAAAGGGAATTAACTCTGCAGAACAAAATTAAAAAAGGCAGTAAAGAACTACTGAACTTATATCTTTTAAATACTTTATTGAAACTGCTTACAGCTTAGCTTCTTGCTTCCAATGGGAGCTCAGGGATGCGCAAAAGAACACCATGTAAGATTCACTGTACCAACAAGAATCATCCCATAATAATAAAAAAAATCATTTAAAATAATCAAAGCTTAAAGTTTCATACATAATACCAAATTTCATTGTAATGCTGCCCAGTCAGTCAACATTCAGGTCATTATTTTTTCAAGTACAAACTTGCAGTACAAGTCACCAGTTGCATTTACTATCAAATTCTGTAAAAGAATCTGAAGCATTTAAAACACTAACAGCAAGTGAACCAGTTTTGCTGTTATGAAGTAAAGGAAAATGAGCAGCAATCAAAATGTGTTGTGTTTGTTGCATTGGTATATCCTGAAGTCAGACCCTGCCAGAAAGAGGCACTGTGGAGCAGCAAATTGTTAGCCATTATGAGAAAGCTATAGGGAGACACATGCTGGCCTTTCCTAGCAAAGCAGGTGTGCCTGCCAACCATTATACTTCATGCTGTCATATGCTAGATCATCCTGGAAGGGCACAAGTTATCCTGCAATTTGTTGAAGCCAGTTGTCCAGTCCTTGAACTTGGGGGGTTGGGTTTGGCATAATGGTTAAGGTGTTTACCTCACAGACACAAGGTGCGCAGTGTTTGGTTCTCACCTTTGAAAGGAAAATTGGCTAGGCTTAAAATAATTTAGTCCTTATCTATGTATCTGTTTGGCATTAGATCAGGCAGTGTCAAAGATCATTCACACCCCCATGGGTAAGCAGAAGGTCGTAGATGTACTGAGGTAGTGGAGAGTTGTAAGAGCCCTAGTAACGTGAATCCTGGTGCCATATGTAACTGTTACTCTATCCTTGTCCATTTTTGTGAAAGCAGTGTGTGTGTGTGTGTGTGTGTGTGTGTGTGTGTGTGTGTGTGTGTGTGTGTGTGTGTGTGTGTGTGTGTGTACATGACTGTGGAATTAACAATAACAATTTTTATAGGGATAAATGCATGCTTTGGGGTCCTTAAGGGGCTAGAATTTAGACCAGTGCCATACAAGGATAAAGGTCTAATTATGGCCCAGGCTTCCCAGGTTTAAGTTAGTAACTCAAGAGTTTGAGGCACTGGCAGGGAGGGATGGGCATACCGATCCTGGGAGGGGAAAGCAATTATCTAGGTGTTCTCTGTAGGAAGTTGTGGTCCACAGAAGGGGAGTAGTAGCCCTCTGATGTATCAGGGAATGCAGGGAAGGGGAGATACCAAGGGGTAGGTCATCAGTAAAAACAATCCCCTGGTGGATGCAGTCAGGAGCACAACTCTCCAGTATGCTTTTAGGTCCATGCCAACCCCAGCCTTTAAACATAGTCTTGGGGTAGTAGGAGAAGCTGGTAGACCTGGTGGCGATTTACAGTGTCACTTGGGTAGACAGAAGGAATAAAGCAGAGGGGGAATAAAAAATGGTCTAAATTTGAATCATTGGTGACTGTCCTTGGAGGTATGTGTAGGTGTAGTAGAGTTTCTAACTGGCTGAGGTTTGCTTATATCTGCAGCATGCAGAATGAATAGCATCAGTGCCATTACAAATGCACTGCTCTGTTTTCCACACTAGGCATCTATGATGTAAACACAAGCACAGTTAGTGCAAATAGACAATGGGTATACAGTCTAGAGTCAGCTGGTGGCCCTACAAAGTAGCAGGGATGCTGCTGTAAGACAGAGTTGGTGCAGTGCTAGATGTCATACCTCTGGTCACTCGTATGGACTACTGGGAGCACTTGCCTCTTGTGCTTTCATGATCTCAGCATGGTTCATTTCAGCTCTTGCAAGCTGGGCACCATCATCAGAGCAAAAGCCTCTTCCAATGCCATGTGTAGCTCACGTTCCATATTGGTCATACCTACCTTTGACTCACAAATCTGTAAAGTAGCATTACCTTTCTTGGATGCTGATGTCACTTAATGCATCTGTAGGAGATACAAATGACATACAGACATGTAGAAAAACATCCATAAGAACCATTCAGTGTCCTGCATTATGGAACATTTAACTGACATACTCCTACAGCATGCCACATGGTGCAGCCATTGGGGATAACATTAACTAAACAGGTAGTCATGTCTGACTTCAACAAACGATATATGTAAACCATAAGTATACACAGAAATGTCAAAACAGTCCCCCACAGTGTGACTAAACACAAACCAGACTCTGTGCTTTTTAACATAGTTATGTAAAGTGCAGAGGTTTATACTATGTACATGTGCTGCAGTAAGTCTATGGCATGCTTACTGTCATACACGCATGTGAATCCCATATCCACATACAACCCCTAAACATGCAGCTATGCAAGCAAGAAACAGTACAAACACTGCATGTTACTACCACAGCAGCTAGAGATCTGACCCGTACAGTGACTTCACTGTTAGAAAATCATAGGAGAGTGGACACGTCTCCTTCATTATAGATATGGACTGAGATGTTGCAGGCCACACCCAGAACATGACAAGAGTCATACAGGACTTGGCAGCTGCATGCACACAAACTACACATGCTTCTCTGTCCACCAGTGGGCAGGCAACAGCTAAGTAACTAAACTCTGTTGGTAGTGGGGGAAATAGGTTTACAGTGAGACACCAGCTCTGGTGGGGGATGAATATATTGAAACTTGTAAAAGATAATCACTTGTCAAGATGCAGGTCCCATCTTGGATAAGGACACACTGGTACCAGTTACAGTGGATAGAGGCAAAGGTAGTGATGCCCAAGGGGGTCATGATGTCTAAGAGCTGTGAGATTTCCATTTACAGATTACTGGGTTTGTCATGTATTCTTGCCTTATGTATGGTGGGGCTGCAGTATTTGACATTGTGCATATTGGTACATTTGACAGAATGATGGCTGGACTGGAATGCATTCACATACACTGAATCACAGCAGTGCCATTCACCTCCATGGTGACAGCTGTTCAAGGTGTGACCCATGCAGCTCATAGCCTGTATATACATGGGCTGGGCATTCAGGGCCATGGCCAGTGTGTGTGATGTCTAGCATCAGTTTTGCAGTGCTTACCGTGCCTTAGACTATGGGTGGTAGTCCTGCACAATCAAAGTCATATCATGCATACCCAGCCCTATGTGGTGGTCTCCCATGGCAGGGTGTGCATGGCAATCCATATCATGCATACTTTGCCATGGTAGGCCACCAGGCTCAGTTGCACCCTGTTAGCATAGACCACCAGGTTCTGGTGCTTTCTGATGTACATCCACATTAAAATTGATGATGTGTACCTTTGCTATGGCCAGCAAAATTGTAACAAATACATCTGTTGACAAGGATGGCTGCACATCAAGTGTGAATGTTTCAGGCAGGGAAGATCTACATGCCATATTGCATTTGTGACACATTGTGGGTGTCTTCTTTACAGGATATAACACATGTACATCTGTGGCATCCCACGTATTCTAACTGTGGGAGTGATCGCCTGTCCTTCATAACCTGTTGCCTGGGCAGATGCTGACAGTCATGCCTATTGTGCAGCACGTTTTGCTCAAAATTTTGGTGTGCTGTCTGATGCCACAGTTGTTCAGCACTTGCACATGTGAATGCCCTGGAGAGGTATTGACAAGGTAACATTGCCTATCTGGGCATCCTTTTTTAATCTGTTTACAGGCTGTATGTAGTGGCATGTCATGGCTTGTAGGTTTGTACTAGACCTGACATATGATTTACATGTGGGTGTTCAGCAAGTGCCTTCCTGTCACCTGCTGCTGCTCCTTCTCTGGTTCTTTGTTACTATTAGGTGATTTGTCCCATTACTATTCCTGTTCATTTCCCTGGTGTTCGTAAGGTACGCCTCTTATACCTTGTACTGAAAGGCCAACATGCTTTGATGTTTTCATAGTAGGACTGCAGAAGATGTGACCATCTGGGATCTTTCTGGATGCATATTGCAAAGCACTCCTGGATTTATCCAAATACCTGAATCAGGACTTCAGCCATCAAAACATTTGGTCAGCTACATTGCTTCTCAAGCTTTATCCTAAATTGTTGGCTTCCTGTACAAGCAGTTGAGGATGGTGTTGGTGTCATTAGCTAGGTCTGCAGGGAGTGCCCACTGTTGCCCAAAATACATAAGGGCATGCTAGATGAGTGGAAGTGTACTTTGTTCATGTACATTTGCATACTGATATACATTCATCTACTATAACGTCTTCTGGAATGTCTTTTTATTATGAATCAGTGTCTCAACACATGCCTGTCTTATATAGGCATCAGACACACTGCCAAGGAATGAAACTGTGATCTGAAGAATCTGGCCATCTGCTGAGCACACAGCTTTGCAGCTGATTGGATCCCACCCCAGATGGTCGATGTACCTCTGACCATCATTCCCATAAGGGGGCTTTGTTGGAATGGTGGTCCAGTTAATGGCCCTGAAAATGCATGAGAAGTAGGTTAGCTCTTAGAACAGTTCACTGGCTGCATGATACTCAACCAGTGCTAATGGGACTTTATATACCTCCCTAGATTATGACATATGACAACCAGGTACTTGTTAGGATGTGAAAGGTTGCAGTCTGGGATGCCTTTATCCTGGAACCTATATAGTGCTGAACTTTTCCAGATACATGAATATCCAGTATAGGGTAGATGTTACTCTCTAGTGGATAGGGTTTATATACTGGCTGTTTGAACTTGTGCAGTGTATGCAGACCACATGGCCAGCAACAGCTGTATATAACCTCCTGGTCACTGGAACACAGAGGTGTTGTGATACTTTTTATAGGTCCAAAACAAATGGAAACTGTGCACCAACTGAAAAAAACCCTCGCTTTATTGTAGTCGTCCACTAATAATCCACATAAACGCTTTGTAAAAAATGTGCGTTTTCGTCCACATCAACAGTGAGACTTCATCAGACAAATTATGTATATCAAATTGCTCATTAAGTACTCTAGTTAAGTTTAAAACAGCCAATAGATATTAATTACATCTTGTCTAAACCAATAAACAAAAAGGCTCATTACATACAAACTCTATAGATACTTAATATGAATGTTAACTCATATTAAAACATTATTAAAACTTTAAACATTTTTAAAAAAATTGTATTTCCATTTATATATACATATATTCATGTTTCATTTAAAATAAATTCAATGCAATAAATAATCCTAGTTTAAAAATATAAATATATACCAAAGTTTTATTTATTCATTAAAAAACTCAATCTATTTGTATTTAAATAGCACCATCTACTGTTCATTTAAAATCATTACAAGTGTAAGCTATATTTTAGCTGCTCTCAGTTTTAACACTGAGGATAACGAAATGTGTTCATTTCATATACTTTTTATAGGACAAACTTAAGCTTTCTGATTGACAGGTGCCATTCATTACAGTTTAGTAAATTATTAATTTCATACACACTACTTTAGTATCCACTTGCATACCTGCTTTCTCATCAGATAAAAGAAACTCTGAAAAATACCATTGTGGGGAAAAAAAATCTCATTGTGCACCCTGGATGTTTAGAATTAGGACTTGCAGAAACACTGTGTAGTTAAATGACCTGCTTAGGAGTTGCAAAGTAAGAGGAGGAAATGACCCAGGCCGGTTTGTTTTTGGTGCCCTTCTGTATTTTTTCTGTGGTGTTTCCTGTTACTTGGGTTTGTACATATTGAGTTGTGGACTGTGTTGCATCATATATATATATATAGTGCAGGAGCACTTTTAAAGTAAAATAATGTAGTTATTTGTAAACTGCCACAGAAGTATAGCTTTAACAGAAACTGCTGAAGCATGTAATGCTGTCATGCCCTCCTCCACTGCACATATATGCTGTTTAGGATTACTAGCTTTAGCCAGTTCTGGAAATTGGTTATATGTGGATGAGGTTTAAAAAGTCAGATGTCTTGAAACATTTTTGTGTAGTGTTCACAGAAATGGACTATGATACCACATACATGAGACTAAATAATGAAGGTAAAGAAGTGCCTGTAAAATAATTTGTAACAAGTTAATGAAAGGATCATGTTTCCAGCATGCAAAAACTTCAATGGATAAGGAATCGTAGCCAGAGACGATCCATCCCTTCATATGGAAACATCAAGCTGGAGAAGATCCTGTTGACAGGGCTTGTTTATCTACTCAGTGCAAATGGGACTCCTTCAAAAACAATTGTGATTGTGCTTCACAAGCAAGATGACAACACAGACGACTCAGTCTAACTTCTGAGTGAAATGTAGTCACACAGCTACTGTAAGGAAAGACTGAGTAACTGAATGCATCAGCCTGTAGGATCCAGTTTGTAATTACATACTCTGACAGACGGTACGGCACAACATACTGTTCTTGGGAGTTTTGTCCTTTTCAACTAGCCTATAGTATGGGAAATTAACTTCTGATGTACCCAGCCTAAACATAACAACCTTCACATTTCACTGGCACGTAAACAGTGTTGTGTGTATTAACGTAGCACGTTTCTACATGCTACCTGCCATTGGGGTCATTTGCATTCAGGATTGATGATGGTGTGAATCCCCATCAAATTGGTCACTTCTAGAGATCTGCTTTCCTTGAGTCTGTGATGGAGGAGAAATGTATTAAGATGTCACAACACAGAAAGTCTGCCTATGGTTCTATTTAGGATTTCCATGTCATGCCAATAGGAAATCTGAGAATGAGTTGTAAGTTGGTAGCCTGAAGTAATGTTAGATTAGGGTTAGCTGATGGATGGTGGGTTCAAAGTTGACAGCTCGTGGGGAATTATGGTTGACTAGTAGATAATAAGGAAGCTGCCCCAAAAGATAAGCAAAAACAAACCTGAGAACTTTAATATTTGCACTGTGAACAAAAGGAACAGTCATGGCACTAATAACCTTTTAATGTCCAAGTGTTACAGCTAATATTAAAGAAATGTTTTTATTTCTTCTCATTGAGAGCTTAAGAACAGAGTTCCATAAGCAAGCATCTAGTTAGTAAATGTATTTTTCCTAAACAGTAGATATATAGAGAACAGACTTTTGAGGAAGCAGTGGTGGGTACAGTGTACATTTCCAGTTGTCACATCTTAGAGGCATAGCGCAGAGACTGTTTGGAGATGTGCATCTGGAATGGTATGAAGAGAGACTAGGAACATAATGCTTTGAGAGAGAATAACAAGCAATGAAGTTCCTCAAAAAGTCCAGGAGTTCAGCATCATTAAGAGAGAGAAATGTATGGAACAGGATTCATAACATTAGTGAAAATAGTGGTCATAAATACAGTGGAGATGGTACAGAGTCTGTGGGAGAAATATATTTGTTACACAAAGCACAGAAATGGCTAATGACTAAATGGTACAGAAATCACTAGTGGATGGAATAGATTCTATCTGGAGATGCTGGAATTTAAAGGAAGAAAATAATGTATGGAATAGATGGCTTAACATAATATCAGTTAGCCATGTCTGACAATTTAATGCAGAAGATTGGGGCTATGAGCATCACACTGTAGTTCTGAGTTTAATTCCCCTAGTCCATTTTTGCAAATTGTCTGATTTATGAGCTTGTCTTTTCAAAAGACCTTGCTGCTGCTGATGATTTGTCTATGAAAAGAGGTAGTTGTGCCTAGTGTGTTTGCCAAGATAACAAAAAAACATTCATCACATTAATTATAAAGTCTTTGACAAAGGCCATGATTGGCCCCAGCAATATCGGTATTGGAGAGGTTGGAGGATGGCTGGTAGACCTGACGTTGATGTGGGGCACTGGGGCCTGGGCCAATAAGATGAGGTCCAAGAGGACCAAAAAATAAACAATTATGCCTCAACTGACAAAGAAGACCTAAACCTGGTCTGGGGGGGGGGCTATCAAAAATGACTAACACTCATAGAAAAAAAGTTCCCGTTGACTATATCAATGTCTATTTTTAACCAAGGAAGATGTTTCTGCAAATCTTAGTGTGTCACTGTTTCTGGGTACATACTGTAAGACTGCAAAAAAGGACTAAGCAACACTAATAGTCTGTTATAACTGCTACATGAACCAGCACAGGAGCTGAGAACCATTGGTTCACTGGATGTATTCTACATGTCAGTGATCAACTAATTACCAGTAACCAAAAAAGTATCCAAACAGAGACTAGTAATGATTTTGTATCATCAGAAATCTGCGATACAGTTATTAAAGTTTGACCCATTAAGTCATTGTATCCTATGCTTACAGCAAAAAATATGTGGAACCAAAGTAGTGGTATCTTCCATTCTACATAATGAAATGCTGGACACCATATAGAGGGGGTAGTAAGGACGTATGAAAATGGAAATTCTGGTTTGCAGCATTGTGTTGTCTGGCATTGCCATAGAAATTGAAGATTTAGCTAAGAGTTGTATTGGATGTCAAATGGTCCAGAACCACAAGCGCACTTCCATCTTTGGGGTAAATGTCATTACCATGGTAGCAAATTAATATTGATTCTTGGGGCTGTTCATGGATTCTGTGTTCGTAATCTCTGTGGATGGACACTAAGTCATCATCATCGCCAGTCTACTTTTTCACATGGGGTTGGGGTATGTTAACTGTCTCCGTCTATCTCTCATTTCAATTCCACACTTTTTTTTCAACAATCATGCCTGACTGTTGCAGATCTTCTCTCACACAATCTAGCCACCTTTTTGCTGAATGTCCTCGTTTCCTGTTACCTTCTTCCTGTCTGTCCCAAATCATCTTCACCAGATTGTCTTCTGCTTTTCTGTACTTGTGTCTGAACTACTGTAATCTGTTTTCTTTGATCTTTTTGCAATTGGAGCTACTTTGGCTTCTGCTCTTATGTTCTCATTTCTTCATCTGTCCCACAGTGTGCATCAACTCTAGCTTCCTCATCTGCTCTGCCTTTAATGCCCAGGTTTCTGTACCATATAGTAGTACTGGTCATACCACTGTTTTGTACACCTTACTTTTCAGTTTCTTTGGCTTTCTTCTGTCATAGACTACACCTGAGACTGCCAGTTGGCTGCAGCCCCTCTGATTCTAAGTTTGACCTCTTCATTTAGATTTCCCTTCTCCTCAACCACCCATCCCAGATACCTGAAGTTGTTAACCTGTTCCACTATCTTCCCTTCTATCTAAATTCTCAGCTTCTTCTGATTTTCCTAATTTGCTGCCATTGCTGTGGTAGCGTTGTCGCCTCACAGTTAGACGTTGCCCGTTCGATTCTCAGAGCGTCTTCTGTGTGATGACATGCATGAATGGGCGTTCCGTCGCTGAAGGTTGTGTGTTAGGCTTGGCAAGCCAGTACGTAAAAATCTACTGCCAATCATTAGCGGACCAGAGTTCCGCTGTGGCGACCCCTAACTGGGAAAAGCCGAAAGACAAAAACAAACCACTGTCTTATTTGTGCTTAGTTTCATCCGATGTGCTTTGAGTTTTGCATTCCATTCTCCTATCCTTTAATGAAGTTCTTGCTCAGAGTCTGCCTGTAATGCCACATCTTCTGCATGCAGCAACTTTGTTGATCTGTCCCCTCTGACCTATTTGCTAATGTAGTCCATCCCCAGTATGAACAGCAGTGGGTTCTGGGTTGAATCCTGGTGCACACCCACTCCCATTGGGATTCCCTCGGTGAGACTGAACAGTGCTTTTACTTGGATCATTGGGTCCTTGTAGATAGCCTGCTCTAATTCTACCAATGTTTCTGGGACTTCAAACTACCACAGTACTGCCCAACACAGCTTTCTTGGGACCTTGTCATATGCTTTCTCCAAGTCTAGGAATGCCTAGTTGAACACTTTCCTCATCTCTAGCTTCTTCTAAACTATCTGTCAAACTCAAATATTAGATCAGTTGTGCTGCATCCTGATCTGAATCCGAACAGCTTGTCTCCCATCTTACATTCAACTACTCTGGGTATCAGTTTATTAGTCATCCTCTCCAGAACTTTCATGCAATGTGACAGGGGTTTGATGCCTCTGTACTGCCCACAGTTGTGGATGTCCCCTTTGTTCTTGTACACTGGCACAAGCGTTCTTTTTTTCCAGTCATCTGGGATACACCTTTCTCTCCCTCTGCCGTGAGTGCCCCCAGGAGCCATTTCTCCCCTGTCTCACCCAGCATCTTTTATCATATCTGATGTGACCTCATTTGAGCTTGCTGTTTTCCCTGACTTCATTTTCCTTAGTGCTATTCTAACTTCTAGAGTGGGCTCCTCTTTCTCTCTCATCATAGGCTGTTTTGAGGTCAGTACAGCTTCTGTGGGGTGATCTTCATTCAGACGCTGCTGGAAATACTCCTTCCATCTGCCTTTGATGTCCTGTGGACTGGTGAGCAAGTTGTTGCTGGCATCCCTAATGAAGGGTGTATGACTGTCTTCTTTATTTTTCTGTCTTTGCCTTGCAACCTGATATAGTTTCTTGTGCCACCTACTGAGTCACTTTCCAGAAGCCAGTAGAGTGTCTCCAATTCCCTGTTCTTTGCTATTGCAACTCCTTTCTCAGCTTCTTTGTTAGACAACCAGTATTTCTTTCTAGCCTGGTTGGTCTTTTCTATCTCCCACATTTTTCTGTACACTTCCTTTCCTTTGATGACTTCCTGGACTTTTGCATTCTACCACCAGCTTTCCTTCTGTACCTTATTTCTATACCTGGATCTGCCATGTGCCAGTTTTTTGTAGTCCTCACACATGCTGTTTTGAGGCACTGGAATTCTTCAACTTGACCCATTTCCTCCTTTTTTAGGCAGAAAATAAGGAATTACTTCAGTAATATACATGAGTTTAGAAAGATTGCTGTTAAGCAACTGTTTTTTTTTTGTTTTTTTTTTTTGTTTTTTTAAATAATAACACTAGAGCACAAAAACTTTTAGCACAATGACTCTAGCAACAGAAAGTAGAAAGAGCGTATAACAAGGAAGGTAACAAAAGATCCTGTACAGGTATTAGAAATATTTTGGAAATTCTATGAAATTCTGTATAAAGCAAAGAAGTATGGAAATCAAGAAAAGATTCAAATAGAAGTGTTTATGGAAGAATTAAATATGCCAAGGTTGGAGATATACGAGGCTCAATTACTAATGGTTAGGACAGGAGGAGACGAGATAAAACTTGTGATGTATAACCAATCTACAGGAAAGTCCCCAGGAGTAGATTGTATTCCAGTGGAAGTTTGGAAGCTGGGGGAGGGGGGACTGATAACAATCTGGAAGGATTTAACAGTATTTTAAGAGTAGGAGAAGTACCAGTCTCCTGGAAGAAAGCAGTGGTAACTGTAATACCTAGAGAGGGTAAAGGTCCATTGGATCCAGCTTCATACAAGCCCCATTTAAATACTAAATCATGATTATAAAGTGTCCGTGTCTATAATGGCTAAAAGAATGGCAAAGGTAATGCCAAAATTGATGGATCTGGATCAATGTAGTTTTGCTGAGGGGAGGAAAACATTTGACAACATTAACAGAACACTGATGATTCAGAGGGAAGCAAAATGTAAGACAATACCATTGTTGTTGGTGGGTGTTGATGGGAAAGAAAGCATTTGGCAGAGTAAGCTGGGACTTGAGGAGCAAGGCAATGGAAGCATTTGCATTTCCTTAAAAACCTATAAGGTTGATTAGGAAGATATATGAGGGATTGGAGATGAAAATTAAAGTGGGTGGGGTCCTCTCTGATAATTTCTGCTGGAGCAGAGGAACCAGGCAGGGGTTGTCCTCTTCCCTCCTTTTGTTATTCACATTATATTAAGAACCATTGGCAAAGAAAATAAGGGATTCAAAAATTCAAGAATATAATTGGTATTGTAGTCAAGGGGTCTATATCAGAACATCGAAGTCGCACAACTTTGAATGTTATAATATCGATCCCAAAACCTTGAAGACTGACAACAGCAAAGCCACGGAACATCGAATTATTTCCCAGGGAAAGAATTTGGTGGGCCATTTCTGCAGCTTCGTTATTTCCTCCACTGTGGTGTGATCTTGGAGTTGGTATATTTAAGTAGGGGGTGTGAGGGGGTGAAGCCCCCCACATTAGCAATAGTTTGTAGTGTTTGTGTGCTGTGCTGGAACAGCGATTTTTTTCCCAGGGAGTTTTCAGCTTAGAGCTTTCGAAGTTATCAGTTCGTTGTTGTAGCATTCATTGTTTTCACGTTTCGATCTTGTGATATAAACCCCTAGTCAAGAAAAGTCAGCTCTGTTTGCAGATGATATTTTATACCTGACAAAACCACAAAGAGACATTACAGTGTTGTAAAACATTTTGAGAGAGTTTCAGATCTTTTCAGGATACAAAATTAATGAAACTAAAACAAAGGCAATAGATGTAAATTATGTACCCACATATTAATTGGTTCAGCAATATCCATATTTATGGGACATGATAAAATGAAGCATTTAGGAGTATGGATTAAAAATTATTCTGGTGTGGCAGCTAAGGATATGTGGGAAGAGACTAAAAAGATAATACAAAAACTGAAAAAAAAATTGAAGCTTTGTTATATGGATATGGATAGTAAGACACAAGCAGTTAAAATGTTTTTAGTCCCATTAATCTTATACACAGGTCAGGCATATTTTTATCAACCAGAGGAGAAGTTGTGGATAGCAATTAATAAAGGGCTGAAAGACTTTATCTGGGAGGGGAAAACAGTAAGAATTAAGTGGGATAAGCTGATTCTTCCAGTTGAACAGGGGGAGGGGGGTTGGGATTACCTGATTTGAAGGGGTATTTTAGAGCTACACGTTTAAGGCTCCTATACATAGCACAAGCAGGAAACTTTCAAAGTGGAAGGGGTTGATGATGAAATGGGAGGGAAACTCAAGAAACAAGAAGAGACTGGGATTTTGTATGCAGGTCTTTAAGGAGAATAACAGTAATCATACAGAATATTATGTCCATAAATAGTAAAAAGTATCATAAGAACTAAGCCAACATGGGAATGGAGAAAGGAGAGTCTTCCGGTAGGGATGACAGCAATTAGGGATATAGACAATAGGCAAGAAGGGGCTAGAATTTATTGGAGAAAACTGGCAAAGGAACCAAGGTATTGGGAGTGTATAATTAGAGAGGGAAAGATGATAGAATGGGAAGACGGCAAGAACTGATTTGGAATGCAGATTAGAGATTGCCTTCCCTATCAAGGATTGATATCAGTGTACAAGCAAAGAGAAAGAAATAAGGGGGGATCCAAAATGAAAGACCAGCACTGGTAGAGTTTTTAATAGAATCTAGAACAGAAGCTGCCATTAAAAAAGGAATAATTAGTAGAGCATATAAAATATTGCATGATAACTATAAGAATCAGAGTAGGGTAGAAAGGATTGGGAAGAGAGATTGGATAAGTAATTCACAAAGAAACAGTGGGAGGATATATGTATGTCTCCCAAATATGCAACAAAATCTAGAAGAGTTAGGATTTTTGCTTGGAAATGTTTACATAGATATTTTTATACCCGAAGTAGACTCCAGAAAATTTTTCCTCAGGTATCCAGCAAATGTTGAAGGTGTGACAGAGAAGAAAGAGGTAATTGGGAGCATATTTTCTGGGAATTTTGGTGAGATGGCAGACTTTAAGGATTCCCTGCAGGATGCACTGTTGTAGATGCTGGGTGGGCAGATTGATGTGATGAGGGAGATGATTTTTTCTGAGCTATGATACAGAATTGGAATTGCCTAGACATGGCAATGCCTTGCTGGTTTAATTATGGTGGCTGCTAAAAACTTAATTACTGGAAAATGGAAATCAAAATATAAATCAATTATACTAGAAGTTGTGAATATAGTAACAGAGATAAAACAACTGGAACTGAGATCTTTTGAAAAGGGTAGGAGCAAACTACACAGGAAAAAATGGGAATTGTGGGAACAATACATACAGGGGAGGAATGAGGTTTAAACGAAGGCAGGGCTTAAATGAGCTATGTAATGTTTGACTGAAAATGATTGGGTAGATTATAAGCAATGTATAATGTTTCCAAATGGGTGTGTGTCAGTATGGTTTGTGATGTAAAATGCTTGCAACAAGGATTGTGTCGGTGTGGATTGTTTTCATTTATATAAATGTATGATTGCCTGTGTCGTAAGTGATGGTTTAATAAAGATGTTTCTTGTTTACAAAAGGGCAGGAATTGAATAATTTATGTAATGTTGCTTAGGTTATATGATATATAGCAATATATGTGAAGTTTAATGTTTGTAAATTTGCCTAAGTCACAAGTTATAATTCAATAAAGGTGTTTAAAAAAAGTGTTACATCAAGATTAGACCTAATGAATCCAGATTTTTGAAGAATAGTGTACATACTTCTTAACCTGTCAGTGCTGGAAATCTGGAGAAAGCCAATAATAATGGGGGGACAAAAGCCCCAAAATAGGGCATATTTAAAATATTGCTCTTATAAACTTAGAAAATTGTTAGAATAGCATGTTTTGCGTTATTTATTTTCTGAAGTACATTAAATCTGAAACTCAAATGTCTGTCTATTTAATATTATTAAGTGACTTCAATCCTCAGTGATTTTCCAGAAAGCCACAAATTGCATAAAGAACAGACCAAACTGTGTGGCAAAAATCTGGATAGTCTGTGAAAATCTGAATAGTTGAGAGGAATGATAGTGTATGACAAGCAATTCAAACACATAAATGGCAGACATGATGGACATTTTTCTAGGGTACAGTACTTATGGATGTGAGTACAGGAAAAAAATGACAACTACAGTATGCTGTGTCTTGTTCCAGTGCCTTAATTTATGCATTATTGAATGCATTACCCAGAGAAGAAATGCAGGCCAGATCAAAAGTGTCAGTTTGCCTGAGGTTAAATTTTAATGATTTACCAAATTATTTTAGTTAAGCAGCCCTAAATGAGTGGTTGAGCAGCCTAATCCCATCTTGCTTGTCTGATGCTTCATGCTGAAGTGAAGGTTTTACCTATAGCCATAAGCCAGTGCAGAGAGGGCATGTGTGACTGTCCAAGCCTTTGCTGCTGCATTTGAAGGAGTGAATATGCTTCAGGTTGAAAGGCACGTGCAGTCTCTGTGGTGAAGTAATGTTAGATTAGGGTTAGCTGATGTATTATGTGTTTTCTTATTGTACCACCACAGGCTGGGGTTATTGTCATAATGCGGCAGAGATGCTGACAAAGGCAAAATAACTCATGGCTGCCTGTGTCATGGCTTCCTCTGAGAAACTGTTGCATCTGTATGGTACTAGGCATGCACCCTTCATATGGGGGAATAAATCTGAGTCTGATAATGGAATGGCTTGATGGCTGACAAGCATTCAGTGAAAAAAAGACATAGAAATAAAAGACGACATACCTGGTAGTTATAACTTTTCAAATTGACCTCAATGATGCATTCTTTGGCACAGCAGCACTTAATACATAATAATTCCATGTCCAAAGAGAGAGATTTTCCATTACCAGGATCTAGTCCATGTTAATCTGTCCTGCATGTGCATTCCACTCAAATGGCATCAGACACCCATCCTTCACTTCGCAGGTGGTGAACCCACATGACAGCTTCATACAGCTTCATCAATCACAGCTTGACTGGGCTACTTAGGTCATCAGGTGCTCAGCAGCAAACAACATATACAGGCCTGGCTGCAGAGATGGGTGATGCTGTTTCTTTCAATTAACTATTAAGGGAGTCAAGTTTTATGGTCACTCTCTGGTCCTTCTTAGGCCAGTTTGCCAGAGGTGGCCATGCCAAGAGTATAACATTTTAGGTAACATACCTGTAAAGATTACAAGGGAATACAAGCCTTTATTTCATGACTTTGTCACAATCCCAGAAGGGGAGTAGATTTACTTGTTTACTATTTGTTCAAGTAAGTGGGTTGGTCCTTTGACCTTTTTCAGCCATGACCCAGACTCTGTGAGTACCATTGCACAATTAATATAAAATACGGAATAATCATAGAAAGAAATTCATATCTCAGAAAAGGCAAGTCATACCATATAAAGTTGTACTAGTGTAAAAGCAATCAAGTTATCAACAAGTACAAATACATAATACTTTGGCAAAAAACAAAAGTTATAGGCACTTCTGTCCATATATACAGTAAGAAAACACATCAGGTAATATTAAGTGTGTGAAGTACAAAGTCGTTAATATGTCCGGTAGTGATAGTATTAAGTATTGTCATGGTAGCGGATGCACTGAGCTGCCTTAAGAAAATGATCTTTTAGAGCATGTTTAAAAGTTTTAAGTGTACCTTGGGGTTTTATTTCTGTGTGGAGGTGGTTCTAAATGGAAGGACCTAGTCTAGACAATGTTTTTTCTCCAAGATTAGTTTTGAAGCAAGGGCAGGCGAGGGAAAGTTTATTTTTGGAGCTTCTCATGGTGTAGTTTTGATGCTAAAATATGGGTGCTGTTTTCAGAGGGGGAAGTAGCTCTAGTTTAAGATTTTGAAATGTAAGGTGCTGAGAAGAAATGTGGACCAACTTGTTATTGAGAACCTCCTGGACTCGATAAGTAGATTACAGTGATACACATAAATGATCTGCTAGAAGAGTGAATCGTAATATTTTGTTTTGTAATCTGAGTATTTTAAGAGGAATGCAGAATCAGCAAACGTAAATCATATTCAAGTTTTTGCAATGGCAGTATGGGCAACAGGCGAAATAAAGTATAGTGATTTTGTACAAAGTTTTAGTTGCACCAGAAGTTTACTGGAAATTTTTATCCGAGAGTGTTAAATGACAGTGATGGGTTATACATCTTTCCAAGATATTTCTGTCTTGAGATATTGGGAATGGTGTTCCCTTGGTTATCCTTTAATACAGGGGGGTTGAAGCCACTTAGAGTATTTACAATGACTATGGTTTTCTTGGGTTTGATTAAGGCTTTATTGTCAAGAGGTGATCTACAGTGGTCAGTGAAATTGTTTTGTAATTTAGCCTGTAGGTCAGAAGTTGTTTTGCTAGATTCAGGAAGACGAATATCATCATCATACATGACAATGTTGGGATGTGGGAGATTATTGACAGAGATACTAGAGCCTTATGAGATTCCTGTATTAGGTGCTGCTGTGCCAAATAATGCGTCATTGAGCTCAATTTGAAAAGTTATATCCATCAGGTAGCTTTGGAACCCTGCTGTGGAACCCTAAACTTTTGTTCCTGTAGTTTATTAGACAGGAGCTCATAATTAACAGTTTCAAAAGCTTAGGTCATGTCAACACAAAGTTAATGAGCCCTTCATTCGTGTTCTTGTAAAATGGAATCAGTGGCAATAAAAAGAGTTGTCCTGGTGTTGAATGGGATGTGAAAACCATGTTATTTATCACGTAGAATACCATACTTATTTATATCTTTAAGTAGTTGCTTGTATTGTAATTGTTCAAAGATTTTGTAATGGGATACAGGTTTGATATCAGTTGGCAGTTGTTATGGGTCAGTGGGGGAGGTCATTTGTTGGGGTGGGATTACTATGACATGCTGAGAAAGAGAAGAGCATGTGCCACTTGTGAGTGATAGGTTAAAGATATGAGTGAGGAGTTTACTATTTTTCTCTGCTGTTAGCCTGAAAAATGTCACATGCAGCTTACTGAAATTAGACCTCGTGCTTTAGTTTCTTTGAGATGTGAGAAAAGGGGAAGGTGGCAGTGAATGATGCTAGCAGTAATGTGGGAGAGATGGTGTCTTGCGTGACAGACCGTTTGGTGTGTGAAATTTAAAACTATTGGTAGGATCATGTAAAGCAAATAGAAGAAAACACTTGTATTCTTTGATAAAGTTTTGGTTGATTAATTGTTTGAACATTATTATGATTATTGTTGGTTGAGAATCAGTAATAGAACTTGTCAATCAAAACCATCTTTTGTGTATATTATTGAGGATTTCCATAGGCTGAGTAAGTTTTGATAGATTTGTACATTAGACTGAACTTGTTTCTACACTTTCCTTGCATAATCACAAGACTTCATTTGGGTTCGATGTCTTCTGTAAACTGGATAGAGTATCCTGAATGTAGATGAGGGTGTCAAAAAAGTACAAAAGAGAAACTGAGGGGGTTTAAAGTACTGTAGAGGGTGGACCCATCAATAGAATTAAAGTAGGAATTAAGGAGGGGTTGTTTTACATTTGGGAAAGATCTACCAGTAATAATCTGCAGGGGTCCCTTGCTTGTTCTGAAAGACTTAGTGGATTGCAAAGGGCAATGGTCACTTAGGTTATTTGGAAGAATGTCTATATGTAAGCTCTAATGAGGAGAACTAGAGCTGAGTTGTTGCCTCTGTGTGGATGTGGCCTTATGGGTGTTTTGACTAATTGTGTCAGACTGTGTTGTTATAACATTTTGTTTTGTTGGAAATAATTTGGACTTAAAAAGCAGTAATGCTGACATCACCAAGAATTATGGGGTTTTTGAAAACCACTTTAGAAAACATTTTGTAATGTGACAAGAAAACAAAACCATGGCATGATAAACACTTCCAAGTAAAGATGCTTCAAATAAAATCCTTAAAAATGACTTTTATTATTGTAGAAAGTGAGCACTTTTGCGATTATCCAAATCACTTCATCAGACCTTGAAAAATGACTTCTAAACACACATATATATGCCAACCCTAAATAGAACATTACACCTGCTCAATCAATTAAAATCCAAGGCAACAGAGTAAAGGCAAAAGATACTGAACAAGCACACAAGACAAGGCAAATGAATAAAAGCATTCACTGAATACATGCCTAAGGCAGAGATTGTACATCTTACTTACTTCAGCTTTCTACCTTTCAAAACAGGTTTTAATGGGACAAATTCATTTAAACCAAAACCTTTATGCACTGATAATTCCAGGATCCAACTAATTTCTTTATTTTCAGTATTATTTATATCACCTTTTCTTAAATGTTCATATACCTCATCTACTACAAGGGAATTAAAACTGTGTGTGTCTCCCTCTTTTAAAATATGCTTATAAAGAGCACCATAACTGTGTCCCTTACGTGCACAGTAGTAATGATCTCTAATATGTTCCTTTAAATATTGCTGACAGAGTACTCTGTATGGAATTTTTAAAATCTCCCAACTTATTATACTCCCAGAAACATAAGTTCCCAGTTATCTTTTTCTTCCCCATCACACCTCCAACATTTGCCATCTACCTGAGGAAAAATTCTTTGGAGTCTACCTGTGGTATACAAAATACCTATGCAAACAATTCTAAGAAAAACTTTTCAGTATTCTAGACTTTGTTGTATATAAGTCCTGCCATTGCTCCCTTATAAGTTGATTATAGAGTCTCTCTTCCCAATCTTATATGCACTACTAATTGCCACTTTTTAACCGTAGTTTCTGTCCTAGATCATTTAGGATCCTTGTATCCCTTATTCCTTGCCCATCAGTCCTTGATAGGGAAGTCTGTCTCTAACTTGCAGAATAAATGCCTTCTTGGCCTCTTCCTATTCTATTACTTTTCCCTCTCTAGTTATTTGCTCCCAATATCTTGGTTCCTTTGCCAGTTTTTTCCAGTACATGTCAGCCCCCTGTTGCCTATTCTGATGTGTGTATGCTTTACGGATGTTTCCAGTACACAAAGGGCAGAGGTTACACAAAGTTAATCTTTTTTACCCACCTTTTATTTTGGACTGATTTTTTTCTTAATATTGTTTGTAAGTGGTTAACAGCTCCTTTGGTATATAAGGATAAAGCTCTGACTGCGACCCAGTTGAACCAAAATCACATGTATTTTAATGCCTAGATCTGATTAGAGAGAATAATGTGCTTATACTTGGGGTAGTCTTAGACCATCCAATGCACCTGTCAGAGGGGCGGTGTTGCATGAGTTAGTCCTAGGGTGGGCTCTGGCAGCAACTGTCATCACTAGTGTAGAGGATCATGTTTATTTATTTATTTTTTTGTCGACCGGGTTAGTCTATATGGGCTGGTGGCTCATTTTCAGTGGTGACCCGAGGAGGAAAGCTCCACACAAATGATATAATAAAAGTAACAACGTTACATTACTAACTACATACATTCATGCCATAATGGAAATTAACAAAGTATAAAATTTGGCAAAAAGTACAGCTGAAAAAAATGATAGAGGTAGAAACGTGATAAAAATGTGGATTTACAATAGGGCATACAGAATAAAAGAGATTATCAGAGAAAAAAAAATATGCCTCCAAACCATCTTTAATGACTAAAGCAAGTTGGTAGAGAGGAAGAAGTATTAATTAGAAGGGTTAAAGTAGAGGGGTGGGGAGGGATTTTAGGAGAGTCAAGAGAGTGAAAGAAAATAGTTATGAGAAGGGAGGGGAGTGGGAAAGTATAGAAGCCAAGAGAAAAGAAGAGATTTAAGTATAGTATTGCTGAGTGGCATTGCTAAGATACCATAGTACTAGTTATTATAAAGTTATATTAAAATAAAGAGAGGAGAATTATTATAGTCTGACAATTGTAGGAGTAAATGTTAGGTAGGGTGGTGACAGGTGCAGGAGGGAGAGTTAGCAAGGTAGTTTTTCAATTCTCTTTTGAAGTGGATCAAAGATTGGATAGAATGTATATTAGTTGGGTGTTTGTTCCAAATTTGAGATATGGAGCATTTATAAAGTAATCTGTCTATTGTTTTGTTAGGCTTGTAATTGTCAGGTAGCATTTGGTCAGCACTATGGAGAGACCAAGAAAGTTTGTATAGGGACAAGGAGGGTGGACAGAAAAGGACAGTCTTCAGGTTTGTAAAGAAGAGAGTGTGTCATCTGTAGCTGAGAAAGTTGAAGTAGTTGGTGGAATTCAAACCAATGTAGTTGTTTAAGGGCAAGGCAGTGATGGGATTTGTAAGGGAAATTACAGGCAAGTCTGGCTAACTGGTTGTAAGTTTGTTCAAGTTTGGTTAAAAGATTTGCTTAGAGGTGGGTAAAAACAGAGGAAGCTTAGAGTAGGCAGGGAAAGAGATAGGCTTGAGCAAGTGAAGTCCTTGAAGTGATAGGTAAGAATTTTTTGTGTCTATACAGTTAACCAAGGTTTTGGTTGGTCTTTTTTGATGGATTGTTGGATATGATGGTCAAATTATAGTTGATCGTCAATTGTAATTCCTAGAAGTTTAGTATGGGAGTTGGCATGAATGATGGTGTTGTCAAGGGAAGAGAGAAAGGAAGTTTTAAGGTTGGACAGATTTTGGAAGGAAAAGAAGTTTGGATTTCTTTGGGTTAAGGATGAGATGGTTATTGATTAACCAGTGTTGAATGGTGTTAAAAGAAGTCTGTGTGAGGGAGTGACGGTCAGTAAGGTAGTCATAGATGGTAATAAGAGTAGAATTGTTGGTGTATTGGATAAGTGTTGAGGTGAAGCGGGTGGAGTGTAGATTGTTAGTAGAAATATTGAAGAGAAGGGAGACTAGAATAGATCTTTGGGGGACACCTGTTTGGATAGTAAGAAAGGTGAGTAGGAGGTCTGCCATCTAACAGATTGAAGTCTGTTGTTAAGATAACTAGAGAACCAGAGAGTAATGGATGTGGAGAAGTTGAGTTCTGTTAGTTTAATAAGGAACTTAGGGTGGGAGCTGATGTTGAATGCTTTGAAGAGGACAAGGAATAGACATGACACCAGTCTGTTGTTATCTCTTGCCTCTGCTTATAGTCTGGGAGAAGGATAGAAGGGCTGTGGACATGTTATGATGGGGTCTGAATTCGTGTTGAGGGGGTGAGGAGGTTTTCCTGATATAGATAATTAAGAAGTTGTCTATGAATGCATTTCTCTAGGATGGCTGTAGGTTGGAAATTGGAAGGGTTGGTGGAGTTACCTCCTTTATGAAGTTTAATTTTATAAAAGGATTTCCAAATTTCAGGGACTGAGCATTCTTTGATAGAACGGTTGATACAAATTGAGATGGGATAGGCTATAGAACTGGCTGCAAGTTTGAGAAATTGGGGGGGTTGTTGAAGGAAGGAGAGCATGGTTTAAGTTTCTGCAAAAGGGATTTTATATAGGCAGTGAACACAGGTTTCAGGGAGAAGGCTGTGTGGAGGCAGGCGGTGGAGGGTTGTGATTAGTTATTGTTGGGGGGAGATAGTTTGGTGGTTTTAAGAGGTGTTTTACTGGGGAAGGGGTTGGGGGAAGAAGGTTTTGCTGGATGGAGAATATTGTTCATGGTGTACCAAAATTGTTTTGGGTTTGAAGAGTAGGTAGATTGAGCTTCTTGAAAGAATGTTATCTTGTCACAGATAAGTTTTTAGTAAGGTTTCTTAGTTCTTTGTATTTAAGGAGGACAGAAGAAGATTTTGACTTTATCCATTGTTTCCAGGTACTGTCTGTAAGTTTCGTAGTAGAAAGAGTGTCTTCAGAGAGCCAGGGAATGGGATTAAATTTTATCCTACTTTTCCTGAAAGATGCTAGGGCATTTAGAACAGCATACTTTAGGGGAAGGTTATATAGGTGAGACCAATTGACAAGGGCGAGCTGGTTGTTGAAAATTTCTGCATTGAAGTTGGAAAGGTTGTGGCAGTCTCTATAGAGGTGGGTTTTTGTGGTTTGAGAAGGTAAACTAAGTACTGACATTGGGAGGTGATCAATTAGGGGGTCTGGTAAAGTAGTGGGATTATGGTACTGATTAGGGTTGGAAATTAAGATCCAATCAAGAATAGAGCTGGAGTTTTTATAGATGCGAGTGGAAGAAGAAATAAGTTGACTAAAACCAAAAAGGTTAATACTAAGGCTAGGGGACTGGGGGAGAGAGTTTATTCCAATCAATATTAACGTCTCCTAATATGATTGTCTCATATGATAGATGTTGGGAGATCCAGGATAAAATACATTCAAGAATTGGAATATTGTTACCAGGCAGTATATAGACAGATGCTGTGGCAAGTTTTTTGCGTTGGTTAAGGTGACAGTTGAGAAAGATAAGTACTGCAGGGGAGAAGTCAGGAAGGGGTAGGAAGAGGTTAAGCTGTTTTGAGTACATGATAGCAACACCTTCCCCTTTTCTGGAAAATCTGACTTGCTGGAACTGTTATATCGGGGTAGAATTTCTGAGTTTGTGATATGAGGTTTGAGCTAGGTTTCTAAGAGAGTTAAGATGTGGGGAGATTGGTGAGCAGCCCTCATCATTGAGGTTCCCTTGCCGATGTGGGTCATCGGCCCCTAGTAAGGGTACAAACCACCAATGAGGCTTCCTATATGACAGCTCTCACCTTTCATGGGGAATAATCAGGGAACAATAGAACAAATCTGCATGGCTGACAAGAGGGAGGCTTGATAACTGTCCTGTGCAGCAAGAAAAAAAAAAAAAAAAAAAAAACACACAAAATTGTTTAAACCCCTTGCCTATTTAGTTCTAATGGGGAGGGTCTTAAAGGGGTGCTAACTAATCCCTGTATACATATATCACTAATGAAAATACTATTTGAACCGGTTGATTGGAGGCATATTATAAATCAGGAGCACTTTTTAAAAGCACATTGGCATGACGATCCTGTTCTCAAAACAGTTTAGGTGAACAGTAGATTCTTTAAAATTATACTGTGATGGAGAATGTTGCAGAGGATACGAAGTCTGGTATGCCCACCTCAACTTGCTGCAGCTGCAGTGCATCAGGAAATAATTAGTCTGGAAAATGAATTAACAAAAGCAGCTCGGGAGATAAAATGAAGCTGTGCAACTGTGAAACAACTTCTGGCTGTTTAGATAACAGCATACCACATTGGAACTAATTTTTAGCATGGGCTTTCTGGGATTGTTTCAGCATTTATTATTGATGCGTGTCTTGCATAAAAAGCAAGACGTTAAGTGAAAAACTTGTTTAACCAAAATTCCTCAACTTTGCACAACAGTTGGGGAGAAAGACAAAAAAAAAATGCCTGTGTGTGTGTGTGTGTGTGTGTGGGGGGGGGGGGGTGGCAAACGGCCAAAATAGGGAATGTTTTTAAATATTACTCTAAAGCACTTAGAACTCTGTCTAGCATTATTAATTTACTTGGGGAAAATACTTGCAAAATCGGGCACACTAGAGAAGTATTTTTTGTAACTGCTTAATAAAGTATTTTATAACATTATCGTGTTTGGCAAACAATTGGCTGTTATTTAAGAAAAAAAGTTTAGTAAGCTTATGTGCTGCGGAAATGTAGAAAATAAATCTGGCAACTATGTTATACAATCACAGTAAGAGAGTCAAGCCTCGTAGTCGGGAGTAGTCCGTAAAGTGTGCCACACCCCCGTGTGTTCTTTGGTTTATGATTGGGAACGGCCTTGTCCTTTTAAAACAAGCCTGCAAAAGCCCGTTGCCTAACTTGTTTACAACTCTGTTAAAACTCAACTTTAGTACACCAATTGTAATTAAACTGATACTGTTGGTTCCACCTACCTAAAGGCCTGTAGTTGGTCTGAAATGACGACTGTGTTTCCATTCTCTAAAGTGATTGGTGAAGGCGGGGCAATCAATTAAAGTTGACACCCTCAGTTGTTGAAATCACATGACCCGAGCCCGTAGCTACTTGTATGAACACAATATGGCTGTCTGGTTGTGGAGTTATTATTTCTGGCTGTTATATATATTTGCTGCGTTGCTTGAACAGTGCTTTGCAGAGAAGAATACAATACTAGATAACCCCTCTTTGCAGGTGCTGGGTTTCCGGCTGGAGGAATCTGAGAGAAGCCCGGTGTCCATGCGGGAGGGGGTGATTCGAGCCCCACCGGGGGCCACTCTTCGTCTGCGGGTATATGGTATTGGCTTAGAATCGGAGACGTGGCCCTGGGTTCGCATCTCCGAGGAGGGCGGGACAAGGGCGGAGTCAGGAGTTACGTGCCACAGTGAGGACTTGTCTGTGTTGCAAGACTTTGAGGTAGATGGTAACTACACAGGGCTAGTAACTATACGTGCTCCACTGAAGAAAGATACCGGTTTTGGGAAGCGGTACTGCATATGTAGTCGGGTGGGCCCTGGGGATCGCTGGATACCACTTGGTGGAAGGAATTCATTCCTGCTACAGTTGGAGGAAGGACCTACACTGGTGGAGCGGGAGGGACTCCCACTGTGGGCTCTTATCCTTTGTATTGCACTTCTTGTGATGCTCTCTGCCCTCTTCAATGGGTTAAATTTAAGTCTTCTGTGGCTTGATCCACTGGAGCTCTATATCATTCAAAACTGTGGCTCAGAGAAGGAGCGCAAGGGTGCAAAACGCATCGAGCCTGTGCGCCGGCAGGGTAATTTTACCCTCTGTTCTTTGCTGCTGTTAAACACATTGGCTAACTCTGCACTTGGGGTTCTTTTTTACTATGCCTTCAACCTTATTGCCCCAGCTGTCTTTGTTTGTGCTGCGTTTTTGTTGCTGGTGGCTGAAATTCTCCCCTATGCCATTAGTTCCCGTTATGGCTTTTATTTATCTACCAAGACCCTGTGGTTGACACACATTTTCATGCTGCTTACTTTCCCCATTTCTTTTCCTCTTGGGAAGTTGCTGGATGTAATATTACAACAGGACATCAGTACCAACTTTGTGAGGGAGAAGATTTTGGATATGTTGAGGACCACTGACCCCTATACTGAGTTTGTTAAGGAGGAATTCAGTCGGGGTGCCTTAAGGAATAAGACTGTAGAAGATATACTCACACCGCTGCATGATTGCTTCATGTTGAGTGCAGATACAACTCTTGACTTCAATTCCATGTCTGAGATTATGCAAAGTGGCTTCACACGTATTCCTGTCTATGAAGAAGATCGGTCCAATATTGTACATATCCTTTACTTAAAAGATTTGGCCATGGTTGACACAGAAGACTGCACACCCTTGAGCAGGATCACAAAATTCTACAGCCATCCGCTTCATTTTGTCTTTAATGATACTAAGCTGGATGCAATGCTAGAAGAATTTAAGAAAGGTAAAATTTGCTACCTAAGGTTCCAGTGATGCCTTGTTTGCTTGCTTGCTTGCTTGTTGATTATGGTAATGTACTGATCAAGCATGGATCTTGCTTTGATATTGCTTTGGTGACCCAGTATGATCTTTCTCTGACATTGCTTAGGTGGCCCACTCACATTAATTGCTAATCCAGTTACTCTGTATGACAGACTTTGAAAGTATAGTATATTCTCTGTAGTTTGTGCACGTGTTTCTTTGCAATTTTTTTCTGTCAGGATCCTTATGCAGATGCAAGGAGCAGATGCAAGGATCATTTGCTTTTTAAGCAGTTATTTAACTTCAAAAAATAAAACCTAAAATAATTGCAAATTTTTGCAAGGTAGTGTTTTTCATAACTAGTTACCAGACATGCAATCCAGGAGACTATTGTGGAACCTAGCTTAATTTTCTAACTGCCTCAGAGTGGTGTTTGGTTTGGTTTGGTTACATGACTTTTCCAGAGTCACAAATTAAATAAGTAGAGACTGAGTGATTTAAACCCTGGACTACAAGAAGCAGTGAGCTAAAAGCTTATATCGTTAATATTCTGTGATATCTGACAAGAGAAAAATGAATATAAACACATAATGTGAGGCTAGAATCCATAATATTTGATCTTCCAGAATCAAAGGCAAGTGTGCTTGCTCCTTGCAGTTGAGCCAGTGACACTGACTACTGCATTACTGTTCAGCATATATTTCAGCTTTGTAAAAGTGGATACCATTTTTATTTTTGTGGAGCAGTAATCTAGAAAGTGTTGGGGTCTCCTTTTGACCACATACTTTTCTTTTTTCAACAATTCGCAAAGTTCCCACTAGGATGGTAGCTCTCATTTATTTTGGGTTTTTTACACTGTTTTCCAATTAAAAAAAATATGTTCACTGTACTTTTTAAGGATGTATTAGGACATATTTCAAAATTATTTAACATTATTTACATTTTGTTGACTGGGTTAGTCCCACTTTGCAAGATGCTTATTTTTCTGAGGAGCTTGAGGTGGTATTCATACTGACTAGAGGAAGTTTGGTTTCCCATATTCTTGTCGATATGTGCCATAGGATCTTTCACATCCACCGGAGATATCACCAACTCAAACAGATGGGACCTCAGTGTAATGTCTCTCCTGAAGAATGCCACATGGGGAGGTATTCAGGCCCCCTTCTCATTTTGCTGTACTGCAGTGTCAGTACTGGAAAATGAATCCAGTCATCTGGGAGGAGAATAAAATCCATAGCCATCAGATCTTCTCGCACCAAAGGCAAGTGTGCTACCTATTGAAACACTGACCATACCAATAACAGAATATTGTTTATTAAAATTGTCATAATTCTAAAGGACATAAACTATTGTGTCCAGCATTAAGAATGATGTCCTTCAGCCTTCATTTTAAGAGTTTTCTGTTCATTTTCCAACTTTATCATGGTTATTGGAAGGGATCATGCGTCAAGCTGGGGAGGACCATGAAAGAGAAAGTCAGCAGTGAAGATAATGTAATTTTTACCTCACTAGTAAACATCACTGAGGAGACCATGAAAGAGGAAGTCAGCAGTGAAGATAATGTAATTTTTTTCCTCCCTAGTAAACATCACTTGCACATGATATAGAAGATTTGATTATGCATAATAAGCGTACCTTTCTAATTTAAACATGTATTTGTGTCATTTTGATGAAACGGTGAGTGTATGTTTATAGACTGATGATATTATGTTTAAGTAACTGATATATATAAACGCTGACATGGGGGAGGAGTATGCATGTCTGCAATACTGTCTAACTTGTAGGTGTCAGTCTTGTTGTATACCTTGTATACATTTTCTGCAGGTGATTTGTCAAAGGGGGCTACATTTCCTGCATCACTTGTAACTTTTATGCCCATATCTTATATTGTCCTACAGTTGAAAGGATTCCCAAGATTGTGATAATTCCAGTCTCAGTGTCCGGTGGTGGTGCTGCGGTAGCGTTGTCGCCTCACAGTTAGATGTTGTCCGTTCGATTCTCAATTAGAGCGCCTTCTGTGTGGCGACATGCATGAACGGGCGTTCCTTCGTTGAAGGTTGTGCGTTAGGCCCGTCAAGCCAGCACGTAAAACTACTGCCAATCATTAGCGGACCGGAGTTCCACTGTGGCGACCCCTAACCGGGAAAAAAAAAGCCGAAAGACACAAACATTTGAAAGCAAAAATGTCTGAATCCTGAATTTGTGCATTTGGTGTATTTTTTCAGTTGTGGAATTTTTAGTATGTTGCCCAATATTTTATCCTTTAGATCTCTTCTAATTGTACGTGTCACTTGTTCTTTATTAGCAATGATTCTTTTCATTTTCACTAGTACAGTACATTACACCACTGCCTTCTTGTTGCAGTCCCTCAGCCCATTCTGAGTAGCAGTATTATTTAAAGCATCGTGGAAGATGAAACATCAGTTTATCTGGAGACTCAGTTAGCAATATGAATGGATATTGCATATAGTAGTATGGTGTGTGATGATAAACATTTTGACTTTTCAAGATGCTCTCAAAAATCCTTGCCAAATTCTTCTTGAAATTTTTAGAAAAGGTCTCGGCATAAGTCCCTTAAGTCACCTGCTTCATGCACACCAACACTGTGTTGCTAACAGAAAAGCTGCTCCCAACCAAGTCATGCTAAACTTGCTTCTGCTAAAAATTTATTTAGTAATTGATGACTAAGTTTAATTAATTTTATGACACACTACGTAGTCCTAAGTGATACACTGGTAAGCTTCAAATCCTCATGAAACCCAGTAAACTCCATTGGTATACTCAGAAATGTAAACAGTTGCTCAGATGCAGCTGTACCCGGTAAAGTAAGTGCAGGGCAAACCCCAGAAACAAACCCACATTGTGGTACCATAATATCAACTTCCTCTTTAATAAAAGGAAAATAATTTTGACAAAATATAAGACGAGTAATTCCCAGAGTGTTAAGAGCCCTTGTCAGTGAAATACACGAATCAGGAGTTTAATAAAATGCACCAAAGTCAAGTTTGAGGCTAAAATAGTTACACAAGCCAAAAGACTATCACAAAGCATTTTAGCTATATTTGTAATGTCAAAAGCACAATGCAAGAATGTGCTGAGCTGATTGTGTACAATGTTGCCAACACTGAGGATGAAGATACAGAAAACCTACTGGCCAATAAATTTAGCCTTAACTTTACATGACTCTTCCCTCTGTCTGCCCTTCAAGATATACCTGAAACTGGCTCGCCTCCAGGTATCACACAAGACTGTTAAAAGTGCTGTCAGAAGCTAAAATACTGCACTGATTGGTCCTAACAATAACCCTGGATGCATCTTAAATAGCATGAAGCACAATTTAGCCACACCCCTAACACTGTTCATTCTCAGCCTTTGTACAGGTTTTGTACCAAGTGAACTGAGAACAGTTCCAGTCATTCCCCTGCATAAGGGAGGACTTTCCACCCACCCATAAGCTTGACCAGCCTCATATGGAAAGACATATGGAACTAATCAACCTGGACATAGGGAACCTTGAAACAGTGAACCCATCTTAGTTTGGATTCATGAAGAGCAGGTCATCGTTACTCAAGCTGGTGGATTTTTTGAAAATGTCACAAAAGCAATGAATAAAGGCAAAAATGGTACAGCACACCATGACTTGGCCAAAGCCTTTGACACAATTCCTCACTCGGGCACAGTAGAAAAGCTTAAACTGGAAATAAACCCTTGTGTTACCTGCCGGGTTGCCAACTGGTTCACAGGGCGCAGGGAATCAAAATAGAGGAAGTTATCTCACACAAAGAGACCAGTCACCAGTGGAGTCCCCCAGGGTTCTGTGCTGGGATCTCTTCTGTTTGGCATCTACTTTTCTGAAGTAAAAACCACTGTCAAAGGCCTCTGCCTGACTAAGTTTGCAAATGTCTACAAGTTAGGAGCAGTCATTGAATCCACAAATGACTTGACCATACTGCAGAAAGATTTGTTCCAAATAAACTGGTGCATAAATCATGGACTGAAACTAAATGTCAAAAAATACATTGTTGTATTTATCCTTTGGGAAGTCGCCTATCCCAGGGAACTACTACATTAACAATGCTGCCCTAAGAGATGACCCAATTGATCAGGATCTGGGAACTTGTTTGGATAGTGCGTTAACTTTTGACCAACATGTGTACTTTAAGAAAAGCCCATCTGTATTGCACAGCTCACAAATAAAGGGATTGTGTCTAGATCTAAGGATGTCATTGCCCCCCTTTATTCAGCCCTCATTAGGCCAGACATTAAATATAATGTCCCCCTTTGGCATAAATTTGTTCAGAAACATGCAACAAATCTAAATCTACAGAGATGCTGCAAGGGGCGTCTGTATTACATAATCAAACTTTTAAAAGTTCGAATGTCATATGGTCGACACCATATGATTGAACTATTAAAAGTTCGGAAATGTAATAAAAAATAAACCAAAGGAAAAAACCTACCTGAATGGTTTAAGCAGGGGGGAAAGCCACCCTGCACCCCCCACTCTTTAAAATATACCAACTCCGAGATCACACTACAGTGCAGGAAAGGGAAATATTCCCATTCTGCACTGTACGGAGATCTCTGTTGAAACGTTGAAACGTTTGAACTTTTAAATGTTTGATCATATGGTGCCGACCATATGACGTTCGAACATTTAAAAGTTCGACAATGTGATATAGATCCCTATAAGGGTAAAAGGCCTAAACAACATGTCCTATGTGGACTGACTCAAAGCTCTGTCACTGTAGGCTGTATCCTATACACTGCTAAAACATAACCTGTGTCTGGCATGTAAGACATCCTTTGATCCATTGCTGATTTGATTTGCTGTACATCAGCAAGTCAAATGGCATCTGAAGTACTGTGTCTAGGGATATAAACCTCTTCTGCAACATCAGCAGAATGATTTGGGGGGACTGGTGTGTCTTGCAGAGGATACCACTGCTCTGGAACAGACTCCCCATCCACAAAAAAACAAGGTTCATCCCTATCCATATTCAAGCACAACTTGGATCTATGGATGGGAAACCAAACATTTACCCAGGACTGCCCCTAGTACCACTAATGGCCAGATGCAGCTCCTAAATGCTTTATCCCATCCATGGGTCCCCTCAAATTATCTGTGGTATGATCCCAGTTATTCCTGTTGAGGGTAGTGTATAATTATTGACCATGGGATGGGTAAGAACAGTCTCTAACTAAATGGGAAAGGTTAATTCGAGCACAAAATGTGAAACTGGGTTGGCTTAGAATGGCCCACAGGGACAGCTACCCTAACACTAACCTGTGAACCTCTGGACTTGTTACGTCCACCAATGTCCCACTCACCAGGCAGGACAGTAATGTTACCTTTCAGGTACCAGGATCACTGAGATTACAAAGGCCCTGTGGAACCTTTCCCATTATAATAATTACAATGTGGTGGTAGTCCACATAGGAGTGAGTGACCTGAGACGCGCAGTCCTGAACATCATGCAAAAAGACATTTCAGAACTTGCTAGGCATTCGACAGCTTCAAGCAAGACTTGGGCCTTGAGAGGAATCCCTTCACCAAGAATGATACCTAAAGAGAAGGCAGTTTGCTTTGGCTTCATGGCTAGTGTCATTCCTAGGAGGAATATTATGAATCTACCTGGAATGAAAATAGATAGTCCTACTTATTTTGAAATGGGTGGCCTGCATCTCCCATTCAAGGGTTTCCACTTATTGACATAAACTCTTGCTGCCCCCATAGTGCAGTGCAGAGTATTTTTATTATCTACGATTTCTTCAACTCTGCTTTAATTTTTTTTCTGATGTGTTACACCTCCTTAAACACAGTTTTGTAAATTCTAAATATTCTGTAAATTCTAACCTGCTTCTTTTCTTTACTTCATTATGTATTTGTTGTTTACTCTGCTCAGTTAGAGTCCAGATTGCTTTAATTAATCCTGGTAAACCAATGCCAAACAAACAAATAAAAATTAATTTAGTTTTTTCCTTACTTTCTTGCTTGTTCTGATTTTTGTGACACTATATTACCGTACTTACTGACTGTTGTATAGCGTTATTATTGTTATCTTTGTATTTATGGCCTGAGTCTAAGATGAAAAGGGTCCATGAACATATTTACCAAATCAACAAAAGTTAAATAAAATAATGTATGTATTTAGGTAGAGTTTATCTAATGGACATCCCAACTTAGGAAAGTCTTCTAAACATTAATGTGGTGCTTCTCAACATGTGGAGTCTTAGTAACAGATTGCCCAATCATCAGGTGCTCCTGCATCTGAAACATGACCATGTATGCATAGTTGTAGACACTTGGTATAATGCAAGAAAGCTCTCCCAACATATATTTAAGTAACTGATAGTTTGAAGGTGTCAATCTCCTTGTAGCTGATTTGGGTTTGCATGTGCCATGTCTTCAGGCCTGGTGGAAACTGTGGTTACGGTTCTATATTTTTCAAGGACTACATCCCATCCAGGCTGATACATAGAGACCCACAAATTGAGCTCCTGCAACTTCAGTTTACCATCACCAGGATAAGCTGCCAGCATATAGCATGCTGCAGAACCCTCTCCATGTCTCCAAGATGATCATTGAAATTCCAGGAAGTTTTAGAAGAAAAATCTATAAGCAGTAACTCCATAATCTTAGGTGACTTCAACTGTCCAGCTGTTTACTGGAGCACCCATACCTCTAACGTAGAATATTCCCGGAGATTTCCAGATTTGATAAATTGGAATGCCTTGGATGAAATAGCTAGTGAACCTGCTAGAGTCCCAAAACATTCTAAATCAGGTGCTCACTAATATTGCCATTACCTGTTCCATTCCCTAGTCAGAACTTCTCCAGATAAATTGGACCTTAAACTCCTGACATTGACTGTCAGAACCACCATAACCCTTGTAATCGATGTTTGTGTTTAAAAACTCCAAAAGGGTGAGCTTTATACAATTATATGATGGAGAGAGAGAGAAATCCAATGCCTACCACCTTCCCTGGAATAAACTTTCTCTGCAGGTTAAACAATGTGATTCAGTATCTTCCTAAATCAGGACATCTGGGGTGGATGATCTAATTTCCTCTGAACTCCCATAAATATCCTGGGCTAAGTGGGGCGCCATCTTTAGGAATCGGGATAAGCCCTGGCTGCTGTCTGCTCCTCTCCCAGCATCTAACCCTTGTGGTATGTAGTGGTTTTACTTGTTGCTGCTCATCATACCAAATGTTTTTTCATGATTTTGTGGATCTGTGTGCCTAATAACCATTTTCGTACCTGTTGCTGCTAAGATTTTCATAGTGGGTGTGTATTTGTAAAATCTCGTAGACTACTGTGGATGGATTAATCTGTGGTTTGCTTGTGTTTTAAAACTGTTAAGGTGACTTGTTTCTCGCCTTTTTGAAGAACCCTTTGTAGTATGCATATACTTTAAAGGCTTGTTTTTAAGTGTAACGTATTTTTGCTGGTGTTAGTAAGCCGGTAGTGGCGGATTTGTATGCAAGCACCCTTGCAAAACCATACATGAGCGTGCCTTTATGGTATTGCTTGTTTTTAAGCCTGGACACAGCTCATTGAACTACGCCACCCACGTGGAGTTTCCATAAGGGTATTTAGAGCTACCATTCTTGTCCAGCTGTGCTTGCTCGCATTTTGGTTTGTTCTAGCTCTATAGTTCTGCCTTTGGTGTATTAGCAAGCTGATATCGGCTAGATTGCTAAACCCGCCACTCATGTGGACCCTTCTCTGAGCATGCCTGTACACTTTTATATGTCTGAAGCCTGTAAATGGCTTTTTGAGCGGCGCCACCTAAGCGCTTACCCTGAAGCCTAAATCCTCTTCACATACCTACCTTGTGCTGTGTATGTGTTCAAACACAGATGTTTTAAGCCTGTAAGTGGCTTTTGAAAGTATGCCATTTTTATGGAGACTCTTAAGGGGCTTGGGATTAATCTCCTGCCTAGCTGTTTCTGGTTGTCTCTGCCTTTGGTATATTAGTAAGCCGATATTGACTAAATTGCCATGCACGCAATATGGACCCTTCTGTGAGCATGCCTGCACACTTATGCATTGTCTGAAGCCTGTAATCTGCTTTTCGGATGGCGCCACCTAAGAGCTTACCCTGAAGCCTAAATCCTCTCCACATACCTACCTTCTGCAGCATATTTTTTTTTTTCAAACACCGATGTTGTACGCCCGTAAACAGCTTTTGAAAGTACGCCATCCACGTGGAGACAATTAAGGGAAATGGGCTTAATTACTTGCCTAGCTGTTCTCAAAGTACCTCCCTCCAGCAGTGTTTAATGCTGATAATTACTGATATGCCGTACAGAAGCTGAATTACTGATACGAGCACCCTTGGGTAGCAGTCCCTTATGGCTGCCGCATATAATCCCTAAGCTAATTGCAGTAGCTGTGCTATGAACTGTATAACTCTTTCTCTGTATGCTACACTACTATACATTAACCCAAGTTGTAAAGTGTAGTTTTACTGTGCCCACACAGTGTCTTGGTTCAGCATAGTACTTGTTTTAAGATGATTTTCTAATGCTGCAGTTAAGTAGGTAGGAATGTTTTAATGCTACCTTTATCTTTACTGCTACTACTAGGGGCATATAACTGTTGTTTTAAAATGTTTTACATTGCTGCTACCAAGGATTTGGAAATGTATAATTGCTATGTATAGATATTGTCTATGTGAATGATTAGTGTAATTTGGAAATGTAAGGATTATGTTGTACGCCCGTAAACAGCTTTTGAAAGTACGCCATCCACGTGGAGACAATTAAGGGAAATGGGCTTAATTACTTGCCTAGCTGTTCTCAAAGTACCTCCCTCCAGCAGTGTTTAATGCTGATAATTACTGATATGCCGTACAGAAGCTGAATTACTGATACGAGCACCCTTGGGTAGCAGTCCCTTATGGCTGCCGCATATAATCCCTAAGCTAATTGCAGTAGCTGTGCTATGAACTGTATAACTCTTTCTCTGTATGCTACACTATACTATACACAGTGTCTTGGTTCAGCATAGTACTTGTTTTAAGATGATTTTCTAATGCTGCAGTTAAGTAGGTAGGAATGTTTTAATGCTACCTTTATCTTTACTGCTACTACTAGGGGCATATAACTGTTGTTTTAAAATGTTTTACATTGCTGCTACCAAGGATTTGGAAATGTATAATTGCTATGTATAGATATTGTCTATGTGAATGATTAGTGTAATTTGGAAATGTAAGGATTTGGAAATGTATACTTGCTATCTATATATTTCTCTCTGTGAATGATTAGTGTATTTTGACCAGTCTTACCTTGCTATGTGCTAACTCTTGTTTCTCATCCCTACGTTGTCTCTCTTGCCTCCTTAAGTTACCCTGCTCTTCTTGTGCTTCCAGCACCAGTCTGTAGGAATTTAAAGGACCCTCTTCAAATATCAGTGGTGCACCTCACAGCATAACTTCCCTACAATCCCTCTCTCAAGGACACCAGAAAAGTATGTCTGTTAATTCCTGCCAGAAAGACTTTGTACTATTGTACCACTGCTACAGGTGTTAAAGCATGTTCTGAGCTAGGACAGCCAGCAGCCTCTACCCCCTCTCGTCTGTACCTTAACACTCACTCTCCCCCATTCTCTATAGAAACCCCTTTTTGTCTAGCACCCACTTTTCCCTTGTTGTACTCCAACTAACTCCCTCTCATCAGCCTGCAATATTAGACCTGTCCACTAGGTGGCACCTTTATCCCAGCCACATCTCCTTCTTATCTGCTCTTATGCCTAGCTATTTACCTTAATTCTCCTGTAGTCCCAGACTTGCTATTTAGTCCTCTCACTTAATCCTTTACTACTACTGTCTACAACTACCTTTTCTAGGCTCACTTCTCACTGTCCTTTACCCACTTCTGACTTTTCCAGCTTACCTTCTGGAGTCAGTCCTGCTGATTTGTTTCTTCTATAACTGCTTCAGTATCTGTCTCTACCCGCCCTGTTCGCCTTCCCTACCCCCAATTCCCACCCACCCCAGGGGTCCTACTCTTATACTTACTAGCCACACCTCTTCCTCTTCCCATTACACTCTAGAAACATTACCATTGGTCATCTTATCTCATATCTTCCTTCTCTTACCACTCCCCTTCAGTCTTACCACACCCTCCTCCTTCCCCATCCTCACCCTGTATACTTCCATACCTACAAACAGACATCCAATAGCTAATCCTTCCCAGTGTATAAACCGCCCACCCCATTATATGGCCTACTTTTATTCACACTTTTATCACTGCCACCTTTAACCTTTGCCTGCTTACTCACTTCCTACGAACACCCACTATATCCACACCTTCACTACCCTAGTAAGCAAACCAACTCTCCATCCCTACCAGTCCTTTATAATCATGCTAATATAACATCTTCACCCAGCTACGTACTTGCAAAGTATCCTAGAATACTACACATTAAATATAACACTCTAAATCTCAGAAAATCTCTACTTCTATACAGCCGATTCCCTAACCCAAGCTATCTAGAGCTGATAGTCTCATTAAAGGATGGTGACATTCACCCTAACCCAGGCCCAGCACCAACTCCTATCACTCTCCATAACCACAACCAATCCACTATTTATTCCCTTACTAAACCATCTAACTCGCTCCTTGTAGCTCAACTTAATATACATAGCATTAACAGCAAAGTAACACAACTTCAAGCTCTCTTAGAAGTCTCCTCCTTTGACATTTTCTGCTTAACAGAAACATGGCTAAAACCTGTAACCAAAGACAATGAAATCATCCCACCTGGATATAATATTCTGAGACTTGACCGAGTAGCCAAGAAGGGTGGGGGGGGGGCTGCTGTTCTATTTAAATCTGGCTTACAGTTAACCACATATGACTGTAAACTACCTCTAGATTCCTATGCAGAAATTCTCATCTCCAAACTTCAACTTACAATGCCAAATCCATCTATATTATCTGCATGTATCTACCTCCTGGTAATAACATTGCCACCATGGAAAAATATCCTTTGCTGGCTATCCCAACACCTGCCCCCCAAAAAAAACATAATCTTAGGTGATATAAACACTGATTGGAACTGCTTTGCTGGCTATCCCAACACCTGCCCCCCAAAAAAAACATAATCTTAGGTGATATAAACACTGATTGGAACTGCTATAGTAGCAGCCTCCCTACCACCCACATTAACCTATATGTTTTTTCTCAAACCATTACCTCCTCCACCAGGATAAATAAAGCTAACAAGAAAGAAAGCATATTAGACTGGATTCTCATAAACAATCATCCTCACATTTATGATTCTGGAACCCTCCCAGATGATATGTGACCACTCACTTACCTACATCATCAGGCATAAAGCCAATGCCCCCATTCCAACCACTATCAGAAATATCAGATCCAAAAATAACTTTAACCCTGATATCTTCCAAAAGGAACTAAAAGCGTGCAATTGGTCTCCCTTAAGACACCTCCCTTTTAACCTCCTTGCCATTCTTAACCACCATGCTCCAACCCGTTTGATTAGAATTAAAACCAGTTCTGCCCCATGGCTTTCAAAAGAAACCAAACACAAAATCCATCTCAGAAATAAATATTTGTCCAAATTAAGAATGACTAAAAACCATGTAGACCAACAAACCTTTAGACGGTTAAGAAATGACACTAAGAAAGCTACACTTTCTGATAAAAGAAACTACTACCTACAATTTCAACAAGCTAACCATAACAACCCACAACAATTCTAGGCAAGCATTAACCAATTACTCCATCCAGGTCAATCCAGTACACCAAACCCTCAAAATACAGACCAGGAAAATCCCATGCATACAACCAATACCTTCAGTACCTTTTTTACTGATGCTATCCAAACACTAGCTAGTCAGCTATCACCTAATCGCTTCACTTTACCTTCCTATAACTTTACCTCACCCCCCTCCTTTTCTTTTCCAACCTGTCCCAACAACATATATTGTAACCCTTATCCAAAAACTGAAACCATGCTCTCCCTCATCAGACCAACTACCTGCTGAATATCTATAGATATCAGCCAAGGCTATTGCCTACCCCATTTCCATTCTGATCAATAGAACTATTGGCGAAGGTCACATCCCTAGCTTATGGAAAGTCCTCCCATATTATCCCCCTCCATAAAGGTGGACACTCTACTGAACTCTCAAACTACCGCCCCATTGCCCTTCTTTCTCCTTTGGCAAAGATCATGGAGATATGCATCCATAGGCAATTACTCGACCACCTAATCCAAAATAACTTACTTTCCAGCTGTCAGCATGGTTTCAGACCTTCACACAGCACTACCACTGCCCTCCTTTCCTTTACTGATTGCATTAACAAAACCCGCAACCTTAATAAGCTTTCCTCTGCACTATTTATTGACCTGTCTAAAGCATTTGATATGGTAAATCACTAGATTCTCATAAACATCCCCAAATCCCTGTCATTAGAACCACTCTCCATAAAATGGTTCCAGTCCTACTTGGATAAAAGACAACGGGTTGTATTATGACACAACACTCTGTCTACCCACCTGCCCGTTACCCTTGGTGTCCCTCAAGGGTCCATATTAGGACCTGTCCTTTTCCTCCATATTTATTAATGACCTTCATCTAGCCATCCCCAAGCCACATGCATACAATATGCTGATGACTCCACACTGATATGCTCAGCTACATCCACTTCTGAACTTCACTGTCTTACCCAGAAGGTATTTAACACAGTTGAACAATGGTTCACACAGCGTTGCCTTCTCTTGAACCCCAAAAAACAAAACTCCTTCTCTTCAATCCTTCTCACAAGTCCTCTCCTTTTGATTTCTCAGTTACATCCACTAATGGTACCATTATATCACCAGACCCAACCACCAAACTACTTGGTATCACCATTGACAACAACCTGAACTTTGACATCCATATCAACAATACTATAAAAACTGTCAACAAAAAACTTGGCTTTCTCTATAGGATTAAATCCTTCCTTTCACCTACAGCCAAAACAACTATTGCTCACACTCATCTAATCTCTACACTCCTCTATGCCTCACCCATTTTTACTAATCTAAGAATAACCTCAACAAATTGGAAATGTCCTACAATAACATTGTCATATTTGCTACAGGCAACCCATTAAGAACCCGGCATTGCATTAATATAAAGCAGCTAGGATGGCTTGAACTACAAAACCTGCTTAAATTCCACCAACTAACTATTGCCCATAAGACTCTCTGTAAACCTTCCAGTACTCCTATTCTATCTACCCTCATCACCCCCTATAAAAATCTGAAGTCCTTACTTACGTTCATCACACAAACTTCTTGTACACACCTCAACCTAACAACAGGGCTGGGGATTCTTTCTTCTCTAATAGTGTTGTAAAATCCTGGAATCTTCTCCCTAGTGACCTTTCCTCACTTGCCTCTTTATCACTCTTCAAAAACAGACACATTTTTCCTCAGAACACACTGGTTATGCCCCTGTACTAAACCTGACAACTTGTCTATCTCTTCAAACTTGGCTCTGCCTACCCCATACTTCTCACTAACTGTTCTACCTTCCTTATTAACTACAAATACCATCTCCCTCTAAATTACATTATTTCCAACCTCTGTGGATGCTTATTATTGGGAAAACTCTTTATTAATATTACTATACAATAACCTGCCTTCTTTTTTTATTATGTGTACTGTACCTGTATGTTGTATTGTACTTTTGCACTATGATGTATGCCCTCACTGAAAATTCTGTGTTAACCTGTAATATGCATTGTATATATGACTGTTTGTTGTTTTCTTGTTTCTTTCTTGGAGCTTATCCCCCCGGGCCTCTACTGAAAATGGACATATATCCAGTTAGACTAGCCCGGTCAACAAATGTAAAATAAAAAATAAATAAATTAAATGTCAACCCTATGACTTACTGGCCTCTCCCTCCTTGAGAAAGGAGGTGAAGCTTGAGGATTGGTATTGCCATGGAGTACATGACCATTGGGCAGTTGTCTTGAAACACAAATTAATTCTGTGTATGATGTACTCTGGTAAATGAGCCTGTTTGCTTATATTGCCTTTATTAATTAGAAAGAAGGATAACGCAGCACAGCTCTCTGTCTTGTGTGGTATAGATCATCAATTTTGTTCTGTTGTTGTTATTTATCAGTAAGGGATTTTTTTTATTCAGCATTTTACTTTCACTTTGGTCGACTATTGTAGACTGCCAGTCTTATTTGCAGATTAAATGTCAAACTTGAAAAAAAAAATATATATTCACTGGTAAACACCAACAGAATTGTACAGTGAAGGAAACCCTTCAAGTCAAAGTCACTAATCAGACTTCCAGAGACAATTAATTCATGCAGAGCATGAAAACATTATTAAGTAACACCGTCTCTAAAGTAAAAGAAAAGTATATTCTTACATTTGAAATTCGCATCATTCTTCAGGTCATTCAAGTGCTTTTCTATCTTAAAACTTAGCCAGTATTTATAATTTAACAAGTTGTGGTAAGAAGAAAGGTCCCCCTAATGTCCTTCTATAACCTTTCCCCATAGCACAGAAGCAACAACAAACACTGGGGATGTATACACTATTACAGCAGACAGAAGAGGGAGGAAAGGCTCAGGAGGCAAATCGCCAAAGGGCCTAAGAATGTCTTGAAACAACAAGGAATGTTAAGTATAAACAGAACCTAAGTTTCAAACATAGAATAGCACTGAATGACCTGAAGAATAGACCAGCTGATAAAGGAGGCCCCATTGTCCTTATGGATTCATTGGACTATAATAGAAGGATGGGATTGCTCTTAAAATAGGTATGGATGTAGTTATAGACAAAACCCTACAAGTTTATTACATGCTTGACGAGCTGTTAGCCTCTGACTCAGTAGCATTCAGAAGGAACTTTATGACTATTTCAAGGTAAACAACCCATTAATAGCTGGACAAGGGTGGGTGACTGAACCTTTTCATGAACCTTCTATTTTATTGAATATCACTTCAGACCCCTGGTTAACCAAAACAAGTTCATACTGAGAGACAGTAAACAGTTTCTTTTGGACCTGTATGAATATACGAAAACATTGGAGGATAATGTACACTACATTCTAGTAACATTAGACGTTGTTAGCCTTTTTACCATGATCCCCAATGATTTAGATATACATTACACACAAGAGTATCTGAAAAATCATTCTGAATTTTCAAATGTAAGAATAGACTTCTTTGCTTTACTTTTAGAGACGGTGTTACTTAATAATGTTTTCATGTTTGGAGCGACATCTTCTCACAAAGGGATAATAGCTACGCCAACCTGGTTATGGCACAATGGGAAGAGTCCTTCCTTTTACTACACCCCAATTCCAGAAATATGTTGGGTTCGGTTTGTTGATGACCTTTTCTTTATTTGGAAGGGAAACAGTGAGGAATTACTGCTCTTTGTCGAATGCATGAATAGTTCAACAGGATTTCTAAGTTTCACATTAACTTACTCCACAGAGCATATATCATACTTGGATATAAATATCAATAGGCTTAGCAATGGACTGCTCAATACAAATATCCACAGGAAGTTATGTTTCAGGAACACTATTTTACACAGGAGTAGCATGCACCCCAAATATGTATTTGATAATGTGATGAAGGGTCAGGTAATGAGGGCATCTAGGTTGAATCCCACCAGTGATGGTTATGAAGATGAACTGAAAGGTCTTAAGGCTAGATTTTTAAAAAGAGGCTATAACGAAGATACATTTGATAACACAGTTGTAGATGTTCAAAGCCTTAGATATACTAACCATATTATTCAGAACCTTTACCCACCTCAGCTTTGGACATCCAGTTGAATCCCATGAAAAATAGAATTTCCATGTTTTACACTAAAGATTCAGTAGGTTTGAAGCAGATACTTGAGAGGCACTGGGATTTATTGATGTTAGATAATGACATCAAGGAGATAGTGGGACCTCGCCCGAGCATCACTTATAAGAATCAACCTAATTTAAGGAGAATTCTATGCAAGCCGAGGAACAGTCTGGCCCCAGAGACATCTACTACACAGTTATCCAATACTACTCAGTGTGGTAGATGCAACCAGTGCGTGTTCATTAATGAAACAATGAACTTCATTCATCCCACCACTCAATGGAGTTATAGTTTCCACACCAGAACATCCTGTAGTAGTTCAAATATCATCTACATGGCAACTTGTGAAGCATGCCAGGCGTTTTACGTTGGTAAAACCAACAGGTCTTTCAGAGAACGGGAACATGTTTACCATATTAGGACAGCATCTGAGGTTAATGCCCTAGCTAAACATCATAAAGAGAAAGGTTTCAATCATACCTTCTTTGTTATACAAAAGATTACTCCCAATAAGAGAGGAGGTGACATTATTAATTTTACCCTGGAGAATGAGACGAAATGGATAATCAGATTAAGGGCTGACATATACCCAGGACTCAATGACAAAGTGCAGGTCAGACCTTTCCTCCGTAAAAGGAGGTTGTTTGTACCCAAGCAGTAGATTTACAACACACCCATTCAGTGCACATTTGCTATCTTCTTCTCACCCATTTTCCAGTCCCTGGTTTCCCCCCTCCTCCCCATGTCCTTCCTCCCCTGCACCATGCACGCAACCATGGTTTCACCCCTGTGTTGTGTTTCCCTTCTCTTGCCTATTCCTTCATTGGTCTTCACCTTTGCTCCATTCCTTGCCATTCTTTGTCCATCTCTCCTTTCCCTGTTCCCCCCCCTGTGCCTGTTTCCCTCTCCAGTGTTCACCTTCTGTTCCACATCCTAACTGTGTATACCCAGGTGTTAAGTATTACATATAGTGACCCTCGATTGGTCAGTTTTAGGTTGATCCGACCACTCTATGGTCGCATGATGTGTGATGCGATCATGCCAGCTGCAATGCATGCGCACCTCAGCACTTAATACACAGCAAGAGTGCAAGCCGTAGATAGATTGATGGTAACATAAGCGGTCCATTTTATTCCAGGTGTCCCTTGCCGAGGCTTCATAGTAATCGTGTCATAGGAGGTTTAATATTTAGATTTGTTGACACACAATGAATCAAATGCATATATCTTAGATATTTTTTTAACATGAAGTACATACACTTTTCGTAGAAACCTTTTAAGAAATCGCTTTTCACTTTGTCAGCGTGTTTTTTACATAGTTATGTGTTCTAAACAGGCACGTTTTTATGTTCACGATTCTCCGATTGGAGTTGAGGTAACAACCTCAGAATTAGCTATTAGTATGTGAGACTTCCAAGCATATTTCCCTTTAAGAGTAAGCTGTTCAGTGTTTAAACAGTGCAGCTGCTTCTAAAAGGAAGAAGTAGCTTCCCTTATAACGTTAAAGGTTTTTAGGATGGTTCATGCATGAGTAAGTATATGATTCATTTATACATGCACTTCCTCTGTTTAGTGTAGGTTATTTCGAGATGGTATCAACTCTTGATACATGTGTATACACCAAGTGTCTTTGCACTGTTCATTTGCTGCTCTTACTTTTTTAAGACAATACTTTTTTAAGACAATGCTACAGTTTCTTTTGTATGTTTTTATTGATGGTTTGTTACACTTTTTTGGCTTTTTATATTGATGTAGCTGAGATGAAATCACATTTTCTTGGCTTTTTATATTTATATTGATGCTGCTGAGATGAAATGCTGTTTTCATAGGATGTTTATATAGGATGTTTTTATGGGTTTGGTGTTTAGCTTTCTGCTAACAAGAAGCGGATAGCTCTGCATGAGTGCTTTGTTGACAACATTAATTGTCTTACATTTTGAATGTATGTGTTGGGTTTTTAAACCAATGGGGTGAGGGTATGTGTTATATATGTAACTGTTAGATTTTTACTATTGTATAACAGTCTGAAGAAGCACTGTGTATTAAAGGATTCTTTGCTCCACATTGCTAGCATTAGCGTGGTGATTTCTACTTGGATTTTCTGGAAGTCTGATTAGTTGGAGTGACTTTGTGAAGGGTTTCCTTCATTGTACAATTCTGTTGGTGTTTACCAGTGAAATATATATATTTTTTTCAAGGCCGTTTGACACCAGCACTATTTGGCTGTTTGGATTACTTTCTACTTTTCCTGCTGGTGTTATATCCAATGCTCAGGGGATATATTTGACTTTTTTTACATTGATTGTTTCTACTCCTGGACTGTGGATATGGCCGACAATGCTACCTCTAACATTGAGCTACCGTATGTACCGCAAACTGTCCAACCCAGCGATGGATTAGGACGGTTCCGTGCCTGTGTGACTGGTGGGGAAAACCCACTACTTTCTTATGAGCCGGAATTTGGTACAGTAAACACTGCTAATAATAATGAGAATTATTTGAGCTTATCTAATGACTTACAAGTACTAGAAAATGAGACAATTAAGCTGAAAAAGTTGCAAATTCAAAGACAGTACTTTGAAGCCTGTCTGGATAAACAGATCATTCCACGTGGGTTACGTATTTTAAAAATGCCCACTTCAGGTGACTCTTTACCGGACCTCTTATATGAATGGCAACAGCTTAATATTGAGCTCAGTAATAACTATATGAAGTTGTTAATCAGGTTCCACTTACCTGAAGAGGAGAGTCTTAGACTAAGAGTCAATGATCTGTATGATAAAATTATTAAAAAGTATGTGAATGTAGATGTTGGCAATAAGATCGAAAGGATAATAGATAATGTGATGGTTTATGAAAGAAGATTGATTGAGCAAAAAAAGAACAAAATTATGAGGGACCTAAGGGATTTTAGGAGTTCGAATGTATTTACTTGGCCCAGAGACAGGCCTACTTTGGTTAACAATAATGGTGGTTATAGGCATACACCAGGGAAAGGGCCTCAACATAACCATAATGTAAATACAATGGAAAGAAATATTCCCAGTGGTGAGAATGGTGTTGATAAATCAGTCACACCTAGATTAAACAATGGTACAAGCAGTTCTGATATTAATTTAAGAAGGAACGTCTCATATACTGAAATTGTTCTTCAGGAAGATGAGCATGGGGGCAAACCAGATAATTCCACCACCAGTGGGAATAAGGAGTTTGGGTTAGAAGGAGCAGACACACATGCCATCCACCCTCCGTCTGACCCTACAAATGCGAGTAGTATGAGGAAGCCAGATGAAGTTGTGGTAAGAAGAAAGGTCCCCCCTAGTAGTAACAATACCCCTTTCCCCATAGCACAGAAGCAACAACAAGGGAGAACAAGATCGATGAGCAGGGGCAGACAGAAGAGGAAAGGCTCAGGAGGGGAACAACAAGGGCCTACCCTGAAAAGAATGTGGGAGAAGACGATTCGCTGATTGTGAATCTCTCCAAGAAAGTTCTGAGTAAATATGAGGAAGATGTTCTTAATAAGGGCCTCAGCTTTATACCCACTAACAGGGGAAATGTTGCTGACTCCATCATTGACATCAAGATGTTCGTAAGGAACATTCAACTGAAACTTGAATTTGGCAATATGCCTGATCGACAGGATACCAGCAGGTTTAGGAGTAATAGTGTATACATCCCCCAGTTACATCCGCTGTTGGATGTTTACTCTAAGATTATAGAGAAGGACATTCACAATCATTTTGAAACAACAAGGAATGTTAAGTATAAACAGAACCTAAGTTTTAAACATAGAATAGCACTGAATGACCTGAAGAATGATGCGGCTATTGTAATAAGACCAGCTGATAAAGGAGGCCCCATTGTCCTTATGGATTCATTGGACTATAATAGAAGGATGGGATTGCTCTTAGGAGAGACCACCTCATATTTAAAAATAGGTATGGATGTAGTTATAGACAAAACCCTACAAGTTTATTACATGCTTGACGAGCTGTTAGCCTCTGGTAGCATTCAGAAGGAACTTTATGACTATTTCAAGGTAAACAACCCATTAATCCCCATTATACAAGGACTTCCCAAAGTTCACAAATCTGTAAGGGACCCACCCATGAGGCCGATTGTAGCTGGACAAGGGTGGGTGACTGAACCTTTCTCTATTTTTATTGAATATCACTTCAGACCCCTGGTTAACCAAAACAAGTTCATACTGAGAGACAGTAAACAGTTTCTTTTGGACCTGTATGAATATACGAAAACATTGGAGGATAATGTACACTACATTCTAGTAACATTAGACGTTGTTAGCCTTTTTACCATGATCCCCAATGATTTAGGTATACATTACATACAAGAGTATCTGAAAAATCATTCTGAATTTTCAAATGTAAGAATAGACTTCTTTGCTTTACTTTTAGAGACGGTGTTACTTAATAATGTTTTCATGTTTGGAGACGACATCTTCTCACAAAGGGATGGCGTAGCTATGGGCACGTCCTGTGCCAATAGCTACGCCAACCTGGTTATGGCACAATGGGAAGAGTCCTTCCTTTTTACTACACCCCAATTCCAGAAATATGTTGGGTTCTATCGCAGGTTTGTTGATGACCTTTTCTTTATTTGGAAGGGAAACAGTGAGGAATTACTGCTCTTTGTCGAATGCATGAATAGTTCAACAGGATTTCTAAGTTTCACATTAACTTACTCCACAGAGCATATATCATACTTGGATATAAATATCAATAGGCTTAGCAATGGACTGCTCAATACAAATATCCACAGGAAGTTATGTTTCAGGAACACTATTTTACACAGGAGTAGCATGCACCCCAAATATGTATTTGATAATGTGATGAAGGGTCAGGTAATGAGGGCATCTAGGTTGAATCCCACCAGTGATGGTTATGAAGATGAACTGAAAGGTCTTAAGGCTAGATTTTTAAAAAGAGGCTATAACGAAGATACATTTGATAACACAGTTGTAGATGTTCAAAGCCTTAGATATACTAGAGCGAAACCATATTATTCAGAACCTTTACCCACCTCAGCTTTGGACATCCAGTTGAATCCCATGAAAAATAGAATTTCCATGTTTTACACTAAAGATTCAGTAGGTTTGAAGCAGATACTTGAGAGGCACTGGGATTTATTGATGTTAGATAATGACATCAAGGAGATAGTGGGACCTCGCCCGAGCATCACTTATAAGAATCAACCTAATTTAAGGAGAATTCTATGCAAGCCGAGGAACAGTCTGGCCCCAGAGACATCTACTACACAGTTATCCAATACTACTCAGTGTGGTAGATGCAACCAGTGCGTGTTCATTAATGAAACAATGAACTTCATTCATCCCACCACTCAATGGAGTTATAGTTTCCACACCAGAACATCCTGTAGTAGTTCAAATATCATCTACATGGCAACTTGTGAAGCATGCCAGGCGTTTTACGTTGGTAAAACCAACAGGTCTTTCAGAGAACGTATTAGGGAACATGTTTACCATATTAGGACAGCATCTGAGGTTAATGCCCTAGCTAAACATCATAAAGAGAAAGGTTTCAATCATACCTTTTCGTTCTTTGTTATACAAAAGATTACTCCCAATAAGAGAGGAGGTGACATTATTAATTTTACCCTGGAGAATGAGACGAAATGGATAATCAGATTAAGGGCTGACATATACCCAGGACTCAATGACAAAGTGCAGGTCAGACCTTTCCTCCGTAAAAGGAGGTTGTTTGTACCCAAGCAGTAGATTTACAACACACCCATTCAGTGCACATTTGCTATCTTCTTCTCACCCATTTTCCAGTCCCTGGTTTCCCCCCTCCTCCCCATGTCCTTCCTCCCCTGCACCATGCACGCAACCATGGTTTCACCCCTGTGTTGTGTTTCCCTTCTCTTGCCTATTCCTTCATTGGTCTTCACCTTTGCTCCATTCCTTGCCATTCTTTGTCCATCTCTCCTTTCCCTGTTCCCCCCCCTGTGCCTGTTTCCCTCTCCAGTGTTCACCTTCTGTTCCACATCCTAACTGTGTATACCCAGGTGTTAAGTATTACATATAGTGACCCTCGATTGGTCAGTTTTAGGTTGATCCGACCACTCTATGGTCGCATGATGTGTGATGCGGTTGCAAGCGATCATGCCAGCTGCAATGCATGCGCACCTCAGCACTTAATACACAGCAAGAGTGCAAGCCGTAGATAGATTGATGGTAACATAAGCGGTCCATTTTATTCCAGGTGTCCCTTGCCGAGGCTTCATAGTAATCGTGTCATAGGAGGTTTAATATTTAGATTTGTTGACACACAATGAATCAAATGCATATATCTTAGATATTTTTTTAACATGAAGTACATACACTTTTCGTAGAAACCTTTTAAGAAATCGCTTTTCACTTTGTCAGCGTGTTTTTTACATAGTTATGTGTTCTAAACAGGCACGTTTTTATGTTCACGATTCTCCGATTGGAGTTGAGGTAACAACCTCAGAATTAGCTATTAGTATGTGAGACTTCCAAGCATATTTCCCTTTAAGAGTAAGCTGACGTCGTACTCCTAAGCGACGCGGTTCAGTGTTTAAACAGTGCAGCTGCTTCTAAAAGGAAGAAGTAGCTTCCCTTATAACGTTAAAGGTTTTTAGGATGGTTCATGCATGAGTAAGTATATGATTCATTTATACATGCACTTCCTCTGTTTAGTGTAGGTTATTTCGAGATGGTATCAACTCTTGATACATGTGTATACACCAAGTGTCTTTGCACTGTTCATTTGCTGCTCTTACTTTTTTAAGACAATACTTTTTTAAGACAATGCTACAGTTTCTTTTGTATGTTTTTATTGATGGTTTGTTACACTTTTTTGGCTTTTTATATTGATGTAGCTGAGATGAAATCACATTTTCTTGGCTTTTTATATTTATATTGATGCTGCTGAGATGAAATGCTGTTTTCATAGGATGTTTATATAGGATGTTTTTATGGGTTTGGTGTTTAGCTTTCTGCTAACAAGAAGCGGATAGCTCTGCATGAGTGCTTTGTTGACAACATTAATTGTCTTACATTTTGAATGTATGTGTTGGGTTTTTAAACCAATGGGGTGAGGGTATGTGTTATATATGTAACTGTTAGATTTTTACTATTGTATAACAGTCTGAAGAAGCCGCATGGCGAAAGCGCTCACTGTGTATTAAAGGATTCTTTGCTCCACATTGCTAGCATTAGCGTGGTGATTTCTACTTGGATTTTCTGGAAGTCTGATTAGTTGGAGTGACTTTGTGAAGGGTTTCCTTCACTGTACAATTCTGTTGGTGTTTACCAGTGAAATATATATTTTTCTTCAAGGCCGTTTGACACCAGCACTATTTGGCTGTTTGGATTACTTTCTACTTTTCCTGCTGGTGTTATATCCAATGCTCAGGGGATATATTTGACTTTTTTTATTTGCAGATATGCTACTTATTATAATTTGTTCCATATCCATTTTCATCTTTGTTGAGAGCCATTTATCTTGCTGTGATGTAATCCTTATAACCTTGTCTGTACCTGCAGCTGTCCAATGTATTCCCATTTAGAGGAGTAACTCAAAGACACTGGAACGCAGACATAATGTGAGGAGTATTACTTTTCTAGCACAGAGTGAGTCTGTCAACAAGTCAGGGGTGCTCCAGAAGGAGGCACAAGTTCAGTGTATATCAAGGAATTTGGTGTGCTGGGAGGTACTTTTTTCTTGTTACTTTGAGATCCTGCTCTGTCGCTACCTGAATTGTCCCGTCAGGGAATTGTGTCCTTTATATCCTCCTTGGCAGCGTGTACTCAAGAAACAAGTTAAGACTTCTTGTAGAATTTTACTGTATCCATCAGAGTTTATTACACAGTAGAAGTTCTTGTGTGGTTGTATTGTTAGAAGTTTAACAGATGAGACTGCATTGTGTCATTGTACACTGTATGCTGATAGTATGGCCAGTGTAGAACAGAGGTCATTTTGAGCAACTGATCTAAGAAGGTAGTGTTTCATTTATTTTACATGTTAAGAAAGCACTGCTGAATTTTGCATAATTTCCATGTTGTGTGATCTTCATGGCATATTCAGTATGACATTTCTAGTTCTGTTTCAAGTCATTGTAAACGTCTTTTGTCTATTAACAGTAATGTTGAATCATGTGTTGCTGAATGACGTTTCTGAACATACTGCATTAATGTAATGACGCTGAGATCATTAATTCTACCATTTTATTCGGGTACAAAACTGCATGAAGTGTACAATGCAGTCTTTAAAATGTATTTGCTTCAATTCTTGCTGTGATGGTACTATTTGAGTTAACAGGAATGGGTTCATGTTTTTCTTGAAGGTCCACTGTCTCCATTGTTTTTGTTAACATTGTATTTTATGTACTTGTGGCTATGAGATCATTCCATGCATGCTGTGCTCAGTTTTGATGTGCTCAGTGTTGTGTTAAGAATGTTGTAGCTGGTTTGAAAAATGAAGCTTTAAACACAAATGTCAGCTGTTATTGGAACAGTAATCATTCAGTCTTAAAAGTGTCATGTAGATGGCAATTTTAAGATGCATGTTATGTTATAGCTAGGCATGTAGTGACAAGTATGAACTGTCACAGTGATGAAATTACGTTTGACAGCTATAGTTGGGAATGAAGTACCAAAAGAGGCAAGGTATCAGACGAGCATGCAAGTACAAGGTGCGGGTAGTTTTAATTTAAGTTGTCTGTTTCTGCTTTTACCATTTGAATTAATCACACGATAAATCCCCATTGTCCTTCACAATGCATTGTCTTTTGCATTTATACATTTGAGCTCAGATATTTTCAAATTTAAAATGTATACTTTTCCATAGTAATTTTAACCAATTTGATCTGTGCAATGTCCAGTATAATACTGGCAGTAGCCAATAGGAATGTAACGTCTCAGAAAAGTTATTGCCCTCTGATCCTTCTGGAAACGGGTATTCATTGTACTTTTATGATAACATTAACTTGAACCAATGAAGCTTAGTAAGAGCTAACAGAGTTAAAACTCGTTGTCTGGCACTGCAGCCAGAAGTAAAGTTTCTCCCTCTGTTCTTGTAGGAACCAAGGAGAGAAACACAATTCAGAAAGTAGTGTCTGTGTTATTTTGAAGTTTAGAAACCTGTACACATTCAAGAACCATTCTTTATTTAAAAAGGGCTAACATATACACATGGCTACAACAATTTTTTAAATAAATTCTAACTAATGATACTAAAGGATGTCCTGTGTGAATCTAGCATGTAGGATTCCTGGTTTTCACCCAAACCCAGATTTGACTGCCAATATGGGAATGTGCCAGGGGGTTGGGATAATGGTTAAGGTGTTTACCTCAAAGACACAAGGTGCAGAATTTGATTCTCACCTTTGAAGGGAAAATTGGTTTGGCTTAAAATGGCCCACAAGGGAGCTAGCCTAGTACTTGCCTGTGAACCACTGAACCTACAAGTCACCTGACTGCCACCTGATGGCTTTAGGTGATGTGATCCCGTTGACTAATGCTGATGTGACACCCTATCCAGCCATGTAGAAATGGGGAAAAGGATACTGAAAACCTTGAGTTAATCACAACTTGGGTGCGCTGTCTGCAGCAGGACACAACAGCTGCTGTGGTGGTACATTTTAAATTCTCTTCTAAGCCTAAATGCATTTTAAAGACTGATACCTGGTACTCATTTCAAAAATGAATTTAGGAAAAAAAATTATTTAGATTAGAAGGTAATCTTACAGTGCATTTTTAATACTTTATAATGACACTTTCTCTTGTCTATGAGTTTTTTAGAAATCTTTGTCACAGGGGAACACATAAGTACTTGTTTCATTATAAGTAAAACCTTTTTGTTCTTTAACAGACTGAATAAGAAGTCGTATATCTGATCATGGAGTTTTCATTTCTCAGTCCGAAGACTAAGAGCAGCATATTTAGCATTCCCTTGCTATGTTAGTCCCTCTCCACATAGTACCATGCTCCAAGGGCTCCGTATCCAGATCGCTTTAGCTGTCGCATACAACAATGGCACCAGGCTACTGGTTCCTAGTAATGAGTTTTGGTTGTGGTTTTTACTCTCCAATCAGATTTGGTGTTCTATTGCTACTTCACTGTAATTTGGTTCATGCCATTTCATTTTAATTCTTCTGTCTCGAGAAACATTTTAGTTAGTAGTCAGGCTTCCCTCACCATTTTTACATATTATTCTTCCCTGTTCTGAGACCCTCTTTTTGTTACCTTTGCCAGCCTGTACAGAGAAGAAACAGCATTCCCAAGACTTTAAAAAGTGCAGGTGTAGGGCTAAATTCCCTCTCCACAAGATAAGTACTAAAATGTTAAGAAAGTCTCATTTTTTTAGAAGAATGCCACATCTGTCCTGCTTTCTAGCTCTCCACTGTAAAAGAAAGACGACTAGACTACATTTAGTAAAGCTCACTACTTCTCCCACTTCAGATACTCTCTTAGATCAACAACTTCTACTTATAGGTTCATAGGTGGTTACTGGGCTATTGACCCTAAGGTTTTTATAAGCCTAGTCTTGTGTGCCCAATATAATACCAGAGAAACCCAATATAAAGGATCTTGCCTAAACTCGAGATCTTAGTTGGCAATGACTACTCGTATCTAGGAGGGTCATAGGTAAAATCCCCGATAGGAATTTATGGTTTCCCAACCAGCGATCCAGGCTACACTTAAACAGGGTCATAGAGGGGCTTTGTTTGATGTGAACTGGTAGCCTATTCCAGAGGAATGGTAACCTCTGAGAGACATATGTCTCTCCAGCAGGTCCTGTTTATGTCGCAGGCCAGGTTAAGGTCCCCAAGTGTGGATGACCCTTGTCCCATTTGACTTGCAAATGTGCAGCCTTTCCATTAGATTTAGATCTGAGATTGCTCTGTAGGCCAGACACAGGTCTCCTCTTAAGTAGTCTGTACACTACTGAGTACAGTGACAGTGACTTCAGTCTGTCAGTGCATGACATATGCTGGAGACCCTGAACTTTCTTGGTTAGAAATCTTGGAGATCTCTCAAGTTGCTGGAAGTGCCTGGTAAGGTACATACCAAAGGTAGCATTGTACTCAATTATTGGCCTGATGAGGGTGGAGTACAGGGGGTATTATGACCTCTTTCACTCTTAAAGCAATGCCTTTGCTAATGAGGTGTGCAATGTAGAATGCCTTCCTTACCACAGCAGACACATGGTGGTCAAAGTTTAGGCGACAGTCAACTTGTGTTCCCAAGTCTCTTACTGCTGAGTTGTTAATTAGGGTACTATTATTTATGTGATAGTCTGCAGGGATATTGTTTTTAAAGTAGGGGATGATGATACATTTTTTGGATTGAGTTTGAGTCCATGGCTTTGGCACCAGTCATTGGTTTATGTAAGCCCCTCTTGAAGTATATTGCCATCGTTTGGGGATTCAGTGATTGCACCTAATTTGCAGTCATCAGCAAACTTAGCCACAACCCCAATGTTTTGGCCTGAACTTCTGATAATTATTTTCCAAACAACATAGGGCCCAGCACTGACCACTGTGGGAACCCCACTGGTGACAGGTGTGCTGGTTTGAGGTAAAGTCTCCAGCTTTGATTGTGTGAGATCTGTCAGTGAGCCAGTTAGCAGCTCACCTGATGGCATATGGGTTGATATTCAACTGGGAGAGTTATTAATGATGCCCAAATGTGGGATTGTGTCAAAGGTCTTTGCTAAGTCAAAGTAGGCTGTATGCACAGATTTGCCCTCATCTATGGCTCTGGTGATGTTATCGAAGAAGTCCACCAGGTTTAACACACATGACTTGCCTTTGACAAAAAAAACTGTGGTAGATCAAGGGTTTGGAGATCACCCATAGCTTTATTTAAAATGTCCATGATGATTTGTTCCATGCCTTACAGATGAGGCTGGTTAAGCTTATGGGTCGGTAGTTCTGTTGCTGTACCCCCTTTATGAAGGGGGATGATGGTTGCTGTTTTCTATTCAACAGGGATAAAGCCAGTACTCAAGCTGTCAAAGAAGAAGACCTCTGGTATTCCACCACAGCAAAACTCCACCACGATGGAGTCCTATGTCAAACAGCAAACACGTTTAATGAAAAAAGTAAAAACAGCATTAAAATTCCATAGTGATAAAACGATAAGCGCTTTCGGCTATTTAGCCTTCTTCAGATCGTTATCTTTTGGTAGCAATGCTTAATATTTATACTAAAAACTAACCAATAAGGTTTAAAATCAATTGACTTCTAAACCAATCATGTCAATTCATTCTTATTCTTTATTAGAATATCCAATAATCTTTCTTTGCACTACTAAGTAGCCAATAGCTACGATTTAAAATTGGCACCAAAAATATGCTAATATACTATGTTGGCCCATCCTACTTCAGCACAAAAATGCATAACTGCACATTACAATTTTATATCCTTTTTCTACATACTAAATAGAGAGTCCATTATTCACTAAATAATCTCTAGATATATAAATATATGGAATGACATCCCTATTCACTGCCTTGATAGAAAACAATCACCTGTTATGAAGCGAGAACATGCGCACATCCTTAGTGAAGAGCAATATTCAGATCTAAAGTACTTTCCATATCAAAATTAATAAATATGTATTTAATAGCTGAATATGAAGCAGGGTTGACATAGTGACCATGCTTTTAGTTGTGTCAGTAATATTTTAATAGTTTGGTAGTTATAGATAAGAATTGTTTTGTATGTCTGAAGAAGTAGATAATTGTAAAAGAAGATTTTTTATATATATATATATATATATATATATATATATATATAAATTCCAGAAAGGCGACCTGTTAAAGTTAATTATAGTAAGTTTATATTTGACAAACAAAGAAAAATTAATGGAAACAAATGCTTTTGAAAAATCTTTAAAAAGCTTTTGGCCACTGGATGGCAGCAAAGTGGATTCCCCATAAAGGCTGTGTTTTTGGCCTTGGAGACAGCATTAATGACTTGTTCTTTGGAGATTCAAGGTGGGGGGATGTAGTGGGAATGCTTTATGTAATGTTCATAGGAAGCAGGGGAGTGAAATTTTTACCAAACCTGTCCACTAATAGGTAGCTATTTTCACAAGAACAGTGTATGTGATGCCATCCACAGCTAGTTCAGCACTTGTCTGGGTCCTACCTTTCAGGTTATGGATATAGAGGAAGAATGCCTTATAGTTATCCTTGGCTATGGTTGCTAAAATTTTTTTCGACATTGTCCTTAGAGTATTTTACAAGTTGCTTTACTTGTTTGTTCAAGCAGAGGAGGGTGTTCTTCCAGTGCTGGGACCTCTCTTTTTTTATTCTTGGACAGCAACATTTGTATAACTTATTAAAGCTAGATGTCCACCAGGGAGGCTTGTTTTTTCTTGAGGATCTTGTTCTGATCCTGTCAGTTACAGCTGTGTCAATACATTTGTATAACTGTTTGTACAGGGCATTTGTGTATACCTTAGTATAGTTATTGGGTTCCTATTACATTATCAAACTTCCAGAAGGTCGAACACCAGATGTTCGAACTTGGAAGATCGAAATGTGATAACATCGAAACATCAGAATAGCAAATTTTTTCCTAGGGGAAAAAAAAATGCTGTTCCAAAAAACACACACACAACACAAGCACACCAAAAACCTTATAAGTCTACACTAAACCTTACATACACAACTATCTAGACACTAACCTTAACCCTAACCCTAAGGTCGGTCACCATCGCACACTTAACTTACCCGCACCCTAACCCTAAAGTCTGTCACTATCGCACACTTACCTTACCTGCACCCTAACCCTAAAGTCCGTCACTATCGCACACTTACATTACCTGCACCCTAATCCTAAAGTCCGTCACTATTAGTTGTCAATGTCATCTGTGGGAACAGGAGCTTGGAAATTATTTATGCCATCCCTCAGAAGGGTATAATTAGCTTTGGTGAAAATTTTTAGCCTGGTTTCACCTAAAAGGGGTTCAGGTGTTATAACTACTTCAGATGTGACTGATTTGTGATCAGATTTAACCAGTGAGGGTCCTATACCTGTGGTGGTGCAACGATCACCCATATTGGTGAAGACCAGGTCAAGAATATTTGAGCTGCTTGCGGGGTTGCATACTGTTTGTTCCAGGGCATTAGTGTTAACCAAGTTTAAGAACCTTTGTGCGAGCATGTTGGCACTCGTATAAGTTTCCCAGTCAATGGGAGGGATAAAATGACCCATGACTAGAGTGTTTGGTTGTAATTTGACTCAAGTAGGTCCAAATAAACAGCATGGGTATCTTGGTTAATTGAAGGGGGCCTATAGCTAACAATAACTTGAAGGGGGGGGGTCTTACCCACAGTTAGTTGAACTTGGAGTAGCTCCATGGAGTTTTCCTGTCTAACCAGTCTAGAGGCGTATTTATCTTTGAAGATAGATAACTCCTCCTCCTTTGGTTCTCACGTGTTCATTTTGCGGTCTGAAAGTGTGGAAGGCATTGTAGCTTTGCAAGGCTGAGGTACTTTCTGCAGCCCTGAACCAAGTTTCTGTGACTGCATAGACGTCAACATCCTCCAGGGAGAGGAGTGCTTCCAGAAACTGCAGTTTCTGATTTAAACTCCTAGCGTTTAGAAACATAACCTTTCATTTAATTGTGAGTGATATTTTTAAGTCATAAATTTTGTTCTTGAGACCTTGCCTAAAAAGGCACTGTGTGGGGGAGGCAAGTGCCTTAGCCAGAAACTGAAAGCCTAGAGGTGACAGGTGAAGACCATCTCTGGCAAAGAAACTGAAAGCCTAGAGGTGACAGGTGAAGACCATCTCTGGCAAAGCGCATAGTTTATCAACCATGTCATCGCAGGAGAACTGGATCCCCTTAGAATGACACCAGAAACTAAGCCAGTTGTTGAAGTCAATCATTTTTTGTTTGTATTGTGGTATCCTCTTAGACAAGAGTAGAATGCTTCTCAAGGCTAGGGACATACCTGCCTGAGACGCACACTCATAGAGCTCAATCATGTCTCTCTTCAAGTAGTCCAGTGAGGTACGTCTCAAGTTATTCACACCAACATGAACTGTGATGGAGTCATAACAGTACTTGTTGAGAAACTTGAGTGCACATGTGGTTTGACAGATCCTGGCGTCCGCTAGACAGCTGACAGTAACCTTCCTGTTTAGTCTGGTGAGTGGCACATCTGTGTGTCTCACAATGGAGTCACCTATGATTTAAAAATTTGGTTTAGATGTGCTTTGCCTTGGCTTATTTGGTGAGACACTGGTGCATGTGTCTTTATGTGTACTGAGTGCTGTAGGTGCTGTAGTAGGTGTAGCATGTTTGTGTTTGGAAGGCTTTTGGTGTTTAGGTATGAGTACCTCCACATATGATTTATGTGTTTAAGTGCATGGTTTGCCTAGGAGGTGTAGTATGTGAGCTGACAACCTGTTCAGTGTTACTGTTTTGTACACAAGAGAGCAATGATTCCAGATTCTTAGTGTAGATGCATCTCTCTCAAGTTGTACTTGGGTGATTTAGGAGTAGAGGGTTGTCATTGTACATGATGCAGTTGCTACACTGCCTCAGGATACCCATGTATATCAGGCTGGTAGGAGAATTGGAGGGAAACTGACCATCCATAATGCTAGGTTAAATCCTGTTCCATAGTGGGGAGAGAAAATGGAGGGGAGTGGTATAACTGGGTGCGCTAAATAGGGTCTATACTTATGAGGTGTTCTCTAAAGGGTCTGTACTAGTGGGGGTTCTCTAAATGGTATGAGACTACTGTAGAGTTGGCAGTTTTGGATCCTTTTTAAGGGACGGAAGTGCAGCTGAGGTACTCTCTGAGCCACTAAATGGAATTTAAGGACTTCTTGGCTGGATCATGAACAGATACTAAGGGAAAATTTATCTACTTAAGTTTTTGTGACTGTAACCACCATTGGTTACTCCCACTGTGCGGTAGTGCACAGTGGTGCATGGAAGTGCACTACTCTTAAACAGATGACTACAGCAGAACAATGGCTGGTCACCTAACTCTGTGGAGCTGTGTTAAAACAAGTGCAAACCCGCGCAAACATGGGGCTCATGTAGCAACAGTGAGCAAACTGAATTAAACAATTTTTAACCAATATAAAAGCTCAAAACTGAGGCCTGTGCCAGCAACCTTCAATCAGATGAGTCCTGATTGCACTGTTCTGCCACAAAGGTCCAGGAGGGCCTTCTCCAACAAAAGATAGTCTGGTTTAGTGCTCAGTTTAACAAACAGAACTAGGTTCATCAGGTCTCAATCTAGTCTTTGCTACAGCAGGTAAAAAGTACAACAAATCAGCAAGAACTGTTTTAAAAAATCAGCAATCTAGCAAAAATACTGTTTAAAAGTGCAAAACACAGTCTAAAATTGTACTTATGGTTAGCAGAATTCAACAGATTCCTTAGATTGCACAGATGAATACAGCAGAGCAGTGGCTGGTTGCCTGACTCGGTGATTTGTCTCTGCTTCAGCTGTCAGTGTCAGCTCATTTGCTTCATCGCTGGGGTCAGATGTCAGTCTTTGTCTTGAGGTTGGTGTTCTCTACCATGAAGTTGCTGCTGGTCTCAAGGCCAGCAGTACAGGTTCCATGCATGAGCTGCTTATTGGACAATATGAGTGTGGTATCTCAAGGACCTAATTTGGCTGCTGCTTCTGATTCCACCATCCACCTCTCCCTCCTGTCGGCGACAAGAGATCTTGGGAGTCTTAGCAGGATGTCTTAGGTGGATCTGGCCCTCGGTTTTCCCTTCTTTGGAATCTTCCCCGCCAAGATCAGAGGGGAAGACTTACATGCAGGATGATGTGCACAGACTCTTCAGATGAATCACCCCCCTCTGGACATTAGAAGATGACGGGGAAGCTGATTGTTCCTTTCTATCAACCGATGACTCAAACTTCAGAAAAATACTGCAACTTGTCAGGACTAAAGCAAAATGGTCCCTGCACACGCTTCAGAGTTAGAAAGATTCCTTGCTGAGATCTTCAGGTCCCCAAGCTGTCATCTTAGGTGGTCCCGTAAGCTGACATAATGGTTTATTTGGTGGCTAAAAATGAGTAGAATGACTTCAGCATGGAGACAGCCATGCCAAGGAGTCCTGATAAGAACCTCCATCCTTCCAAGGACTGTCCAAACTGGTCATAACCCCTTTGTTAGACTTAATTGTTTCAGCTACTCTTTTTTTTTAAAGGAGCTTGAACCATAGACAAAGCTGTCCACCCTCCAGGCAAAGAGTAGCATGTTCTGAGCAGTCTGGAAAAGCAAATTTTTTCATCCTCCACTTTTCCTTGGTACTTGTATTAGGATTCCAGAGGGAGATGAATTACAAATGTGCCTATTGTCATGAAGGATTTCCAGACCTTGATCTTAAAAATCGGATTGCAGTTCCAGAGTTCAGTGCTAAGTTCTGTAATTAACCAAACCATGCTGTTGTTCCATAGTGCTGTGGATGGTTTGACCAGTGTAGCAGCCAGGGAACTGAGAGTTCACCGCCATATCTGGCTTTGCTTGACAGGTTTAAAAAAAAATCCCTAAAAATCAAAGGCCAGATGCCCCATTTTGTGGGAACCTTACTTTTTGGACTGTCTGTGAAAGCTAAAACTGGAGAGCAAAGGCAACATACTCTTAAAAGTTTGGGAGAAATTTGCAGCTTCCTAATGCGTTTTCTCTTTAATTCAGTATTGCCTATGTCAGTTGTGCCTTTACTCCCCAAAGAATCAATCTGATGTTGTTAATCTTCTTTCTGTTCATCACTGATGGGTTCACTTCCAAGCCCTTGGAACCGAGTCGGCCTATTACCAAGCTCATGCCAGCCAAAAAAACTCTCAAGCCAAGTCTCTACCCAGAATGCCCTTCTCTGTTACCTCAGATCTCATTTGCTACAGAGTCGGAAAGTCGCATTTCAGCTGAGCTCTCAGCCAAGTAATATCTTTTTTGATATTTGTGTAAAAGTCTTTGGATATCTTCATATTTTACTGAACCTTTAGTATTTCTAGTGTCTCTTCTTCGATCTGACCGTATATTCTCCACTCTACCCATTGTTACTATTGGTAAACTTAAGTACCATTGTTGGTACGGCATTTTTCCTTACCCTTGTGGTATATCTTCAGTACCATAGCTGGTATCGCTTTCTCTTGCCTAACCTTCTATTCAGGTGTTTCCCTTTCTTCACATATACAGTGTGTTGTAATATTGGCATTTTTCTTGTGATTTCTTGTGCTTTTTTAACTGAATGACTTCATTATTGTTGGATTATACAGTTAGTTGTGGTGTCCATTCTGTTAAAATGGCCGATAAGAAGGGTACCTCTGGCTTTAAGCATTGTACTTCTTGTAAGGGCAAGTTACCTAACAGTGACTTGCATGATGATTGTGTATACTGTTTGGGAGTGGCCCAACTTTTGGTGCAGCCTCCATGTGATATTTGACAAAATTTCAGCCAATGCACTCTTAATGAGCACAAAAATAAACTCATTCTGAAGGGCTTACTCAAGTCTCCCTTCTCAGAGGCCATTTCTGTGATGGAGGTATCAACCCCTCCTTCTAAGGACAAAAAGAGATCCCATTCTGTTCCTTCTTCACCATCGGGTGATCAGAGCAAATCTGGGAAATCTGAAGTCCCCATGTTATCGTCAGAGCATAAATCTGCCTTTGTGGCTCCGACTGTCTCAAAACCTTCGATACCAATGCCTGTATTGGCACAGACCCTGCATCCGGCACCGATTATAGATCTTATTATGCCTATTTCGACTTTGGCACCTGTAGCTACTTCGGGTCAGGGCACACCTTCTACTTCGATTTCCATTTTGGAACAGACTGTTTCAGCTCCGAGTGCCACTTCAGCACCGAGCGTTGTATCGACCTCACTGGATCTGACCCCATTGCTTCCGGTCTCAAAACTAGAGACTTCGGTGCCGGCAGACATTGCACCACGAACCCGATACTCTCCCTCAGTAGATCGGTTTCTGGGCCAAGCGTATAGCCCATTTCTCGAACATCCTGACTCCCTGTCTGGAGTATCCACTAGATCCACCAGGAACCTTTCGGCACACGACGTGGTGCATCTTGTGGACTGGCTGTTGGTAGCCAGGGGGATTCCATCACTTTCTAAAACCCATCCACCTGCTGGACTTGGGTTGCCTTATCTACGGACTCCATCTTACACTCCTCCTTTGACCATCTCTGTTCCGAAGCCTTCTGTTCCGACATCCTTCTTGGAACGCACCACCTCGGTGTCTATGGTGCATCTCACTCTGGCTCCAAGTTTGTCCCCTTGGTTTTGGTTCCTGCCAAAACCAGTCCTCCTTAAATCTGGGGATTGGGGGACGGGTGCATTGGCCCGGGGTACAGTGCCGATGGCTGCGTCTGCACCGATCTTGCTTGAGGCTCCACCCATGGGGCAGGTCCATCAGAGTGGGGTGTGACCCCGGTCCCAAGGTTGTCCATCTCAGTTCCGGGCTCCCATCCCTCTTCAGGCGTGCCTGCCTTCCACGCAACGGAGAGGGTCTTGCTTCTGGTAGCACTCCTATGATGTCAGAATCCCAGTTGTTGCCCCTGAGCTGCAGCTGTCACAGACCACCCCCCTTGGGACACCAGGCAGAGAAGCCGCAGGACACCCCTGTTCAGGGGTACCCACTCTTCCGAGTCCTCCTCAGAGACTCCCACTGAGGAGCCCCCTCGAAGGAAGATTTGCAAGAGGAAGCACTTGAACTCGCCTGGAGAGTCCTTAATGGAAGACCTAGATTACGATGGTGAAGGGTCCCCACAGTCACCTCCTGATGATGTCTCCTTTGGAAACATCCTGGAAATGTTAAAACAGAGAGGTGACTGGAAGCCCTCCAACCCTTTGTCTGAGGAGTCAGTGTTCCTGCAGGCTTTTTGTGCCTGGCCATCTATCTCTTGGGTAACCCCGCCTGCTGACAAACTCATCCAGCGTGCGTGGAAGAACCCTGATTCCATTGAGGTGGTCCTCTGGAGACCAGACAAAATTCACTCCCCTCCTGCTGAGAATCTACACTGGTCCAAAGGGTTACCAATTGATGCTATGGTGGTGGCGGTAGCCACGAAAAAAGACTTGGCTGAGGAAAGTCCTACTGCTCACCCACCCAGCAGGGAGTCTCGGGCAGTGGACAGACTTGGGAACCATGTTTTTGCATTAGAGACCTTTGCTATATGGTTCCTGAATTATTTGGCACATTTTACGAGGTTCCAGAGGGACTTGATCTCCAAACTCTCTGGGACACTCGCAGGACAGTTGTCTGACGAGGTCAGGGACAAAGTGGCCTCGCAGCTAGCAACCCTGGAATCAATATCCAACTTGTCCTTGAGGTTGCTGTCACATGCAACCGAAGGGGCAGCTAGAGCAGTGGGTTCAGGCATTATGAGACGTCATGCCTGGATGCACATCTGTGACCTTGCGGATCCCATCAAGTCTTCCTTTCTGAATCCTCCCATCGAAGCTCTATCCCTCTTTGGCTCCAAAGTGAAGAACACACTAGCCAGGTGCAAGCAAGATGGAAAAACCCTGTCTGCCATAGGCCTAAGATTTTCCGACCCTCAACGTACCTTCTCCAGGAATCAGAGGAGTGGGAAAATGTGACACAAGAAATCTCAGGGTCCTTTCCATGCCACACTTGGCGATGATACTCCCAGAGGCAGAGAGGGTAACAATTCTGGAAGACGCCCCTATAGAGGCAGAGGGGGTCCTCGCAACCAAGGCCCCAGGGACTCGTTCTCTGGACAGCCTTATCAGCGCTCCTGAGAGGTAGCCCAGTTGCTTACCTCTGGAAGCAGTCAGAGGTCGTTTCTCTCTGCACCAAGCTGCCTGGCACTCTCTCACCACCAATCATTGGGTGCAGAAGATTATCACCAGAGGTTACACCATTCCCCTTTCTTGTCAACCAAATTGTCCAAGAAAACTTCCTGATGTGCCACTCGGTCAAAGGGAAGCAGCAGCTTCAGAGATTATAAAGCTGTCTCAAAAAAAGAGTCATCCAACCAGTCCCACCAGACCGGCGTGGATCCTGATTTTACTCGAGATTCTTTTTGGTGCCAAACAAGACAGGGGACTGGAGACCCATTTTGGATCTCAGCAGCTTAAACAAGTCTGTCACCCAAACCAAATTCCGGATGGTCACGGTTCAGTCCATCCTTCCCTTTTTAAGAGAAGGCAATTGGATCTGCGATATAGATCTCTGGATGTGTATTACCACATCAAGATGGACAAATGCTCTAGGAGTCTGTCCAGCTAGGAGCCAGTCATTACCAATTCCGTGCCCTGCCGTTCGGTCTCTCTACAGCCCCCAGAGTGTTCACAAAATGCATGGCTGTGGTAACAGCTGACTTGAGACTAAAAGGATTCTGGGTGTTTCCATATCTAGACAACTGGCTCCTCCCTACCCCCACTAAGCATCTTCTGGCAACTGCCATACAACAGTCTCTCTCTCTCGCAAAACTGTTGGGAATAACAGTACATTGGGAGAAATAAAATCTTATCCCTACACAAGTTCATTGGAGCAGCGTTCAATACTCAGTCCTATGTGGTGTCACTCCCTCATCACAGACTCCACCGACTGAGGCTTCAAATCCGAGTGATTCTTTCTCAGACGTTAGCCTTTGCAAGACAAGTTCTCCTAGCTCTGGGTTCTATGGCTGTGTCAGTTCCAGTAATGCCTCTAGCAAAGCTACATGTGCGAATTCTGCAATGGCTCCTTCTGTGTCAGTGGTTCCCAAACTGTCATCCCCTGGATTACAAGATTCGAATAACCAACTCGTGCAAGCAGGACCTGCGTTGGTGGATGAGGCCAGATGAAGATCTTTGGAGCTGACCTTTTCAACCCTCCCATCCCACAGCCATTGTGACCATGGATGCTACTCTGATCGTGTGTGTGTGTGTGTGGGGGGGGGCATTTTCAGGGAAAGACTTTCCAAGACACATGGTCCACCTCAGAGGCCTTCCTGCATGTTAGTGTCCTAGAACTGAGGGCCATGCTGTTAGCATTGCAGGCATTCCATGCAGCTCTCCCCTCCGGGACAGTTGCAATCCAGTCGGACAATATGTCAATGATCTGGTACATCAACAAGCAAGAAGGAACCAAGTCCTACCCCCTTTGTTGAGAAGCCATGAGAATCTGGCAGTGGGCGATAGCTTCCAACCGCTTTCTGATAGCAACGTATATCCCGGGGAGTACCAACATAATTGCAGACAAACTGAGCAGATGCATCCTTATGCCCCACGAGTGGTTCCTCAACCCCGAGGTGGCATCTGTAATCTTCAGCTACTGGAGCCAGCCTTGCTGCGATCTTTTCGCCTCCCCATCAAACACCAAGCGCAGCGGCTACTTTGTCCTACTGAGGGATGCTCTGATTCACGATTGGTCCACAGGACTTCTCTATGCCTATCCTCTCATTCCTCTGATACCACAATTTCTAAAGAAAGCTCTTGGGTTGAGATGCAAGATGATCCTCATAGCCCCATTCTGGCCTCGACAAGTTTGGTTCCCCTTTCTTCTGTCTCACCTAGTATTCCCGCCGTGGATTCTGGACTCTCTACCAGATCTGATCACTCACCCCCCAATTCCCGAGTCACCTGAACCTGTCCACTCTCAAGCTGACAGCTTGGTTTCAACACTTCCGCTAGTCACCAGGCAGGCTTACCTCTCCTCAACTGTTTGATACATCATTCTGGCATCTCACAAACCATCTACCAGAAGACTATATCAGGATAAATGGAAAAGGTTTTCCATTTGGTCCAAGGATAACATGCTAGATCCGTATTCAGCTGCAGTTGTTGCAGGACTTTAGTATTTGGCTAAGTTTTTTGATAACGGAGCTTCTGCCTCTGCAGTTCATGTACATCTAGCGGCAATTTCCATCTTCCACAATGGTATAGATGGTACCCCTCTTATTTTGTTATGCTTTTGCAAGGCTTTCCTCAAAGGGACCTCTCATCTTAGGCTTCCTCTTAGACAGCCCATAGTACCATGGAACCTCACTTTAGTCCTCCAGTCTTTGACTCAAAAGCCCTTTGAGCCTGCGGCTAAGTGTGACCTAAAGTTTTTGTCTTTGCAATCTTTGTTCTTCGTTGCCATTACCTCTGCCAGAAGAGTCTCTGAGCTGTAGGCATTGTGTATCAATAAGTCCCACCTGGTCTTTCACAAAGACAGTGTCACTTCGAACGAACCCATTCTTTCTTCCCAAAGTTTTTCTGAATTCTATATTAACCAGTCCATTGATCTACCTGTGTTCTTTCCAAATTTTGCCAATAGAGGAGAGTATTGCCTTCACACCTTAGACGTACATTGACAATTAAGGTTTTACCTAGACAGGACCAAACCTATCCGTAAATCTGAATAGCTTTTCATCTCTTTCTTGGGACCCAAAATGGGAGAGGCCATTTCCAAGGTTACATTATCAAAATGGCTAAGGGACTGCATACGTGTCATTTATTTCCTCCATGCCAAAGGTTAAAGCCCACTCCACTAGATCTATGGCAACTTCTATAGCATTCCATTCCAGCGCATCCATGGATGACATTTGTGCAGCAGCTACTTGAGCTAAGCCTCATACCCTTATCAATCATTACAAATTGGACTTGGTCTCCAGGGGGAGAGCTGCCTTTGGCTCAATGGTACTCAGGAATGTTCTACCATAAGGGCCGCCCATGGACCTCAAGGTAGCTTGGGATTCTGTCCCATCAGTGATGACTGGAAAGAAGATTAACAACATCAGATAAAGAAGTTATGTCTACCGTAATGTTCCATCTGTGTTGTTCATCTTCTTTCATTCATCACTTCCCACCCTCCTTCCCCCTACAAAGGCTCCTGAGGGATGTTTTGGGTCTGAGTGGTGCACTAGGGTACTTGCGTAGAAGTGGCTTCGGCTTTACTTTCTTTCTTAACAAACTCAATCTGAGGTAATAAGGAGAAGGGCATTCTGGGTAGAGACTTAGCTTGAGAGTTTTTTGGGCTGGCACAAGCTTTGTAATAGGAACCCATCAGTGATGAATGAAAGATGATGAACAACACAGATGGAATGTTATGGTAAGATGACTTCTTTTTTTAGAGGTTCTGGTAAGGGCCACAGAGGGATAAGGTAACTTCTAGAATGTCTGTACTCCCAGAGGAAATTATTTTAGCTCTGTAATAACCAAGAGTCTCATAGTCCTCTCTTAGGTGAAAAGCATTTGACTGGATTCCCCTCTCTTAAATTCAATTTCCCATCAGTGAGTTAGCTGGCTATCCAGTGGGTGAACTAGGGGGTTGCACCTAATTTAGTGAGCTTGTCTGCAATGCCAGATTGGGGTATTGTGTTTAATTTTTTGCATGCACCATTTTGCCTTCATTCATTTCTTTGGTGACCCTCTTGTGGGACATTTTAATCCTAGCCAATTACCCCATGTGAGAATAATACCCCGCACTGTGTGTTTGTAAAGTAAACACCTTAACCATTATGCCAACCTCCCACCCTTGAAGAAGTCCACCAGTTTGAGTATGTATGACCTGCCCTAGACAAAGCCAAACTGAGTTGAATTCAGTATCGGAAGGTTTCCTGTGTTGTCATTTGTCAAACTCATGGCTATTCTTTTCATGGCTTTAAATGTAGGGACCAGTAGGTTTCCTTGGTCCATGGATCACCTGTCCTTGTGCAGACAGATAACAGTAAAAGTATGAAGTTTGCTTTGGAATAATTTGTAAAAATTCTTGGATTAGCTGGAGTTACAACCTGACCAGTGACAGGTCTATATTAGAACATCAAAGTTTCAAAACTTCGAATGTTCTAATATAGACCTTTATTCAGCGAAAGCTGAAAATATCGAAGCAACAGAAAGCCAAATTTTTTTCTAGGAGAAAGAATTTGGTTGTCTGTTTCTGTTGCTTCGGTATTTTCAGCGCTGTGGTGGAAAGTTACGGGACGGGTTCAGGTAAGTGTGCAGTTGAGTGCGGGTTAGGTATGTGTGCGATTGTGTGGACGTGAGAGTTAGGGCAGGTTAGGTGAGTTAGGGTTAGGGCCCGGGTTAGGTATGTGTGCGATTGTGTGGACGTGAGGATTTGGGCGGGTTAGGTGAGTTAGGGTTAGGGCACGGGTGAGGTGAGTGTGCGATAGTGACGGACCTTAGGGTTTGGGTTAAGGTAAGTGGATAGTTAGTGGTGTGTGTATAGTTCAGTGTAGGGTTAGGTGTATGTGTGTGGATTGCTGTTTGTTTGGTGTGTTGTGTGTGTGTGTTTTGGAACAGCAAATTTTTTCCCTAGGAAATAATTTGCTGTTTTGTATGTTCGATGTTTTCAGCTTTCGCTGAATAGGGGTCTATATTAGAACATTCTAAGTTTTGAAACTTCAATGTTCTAATATAGACCCCTTTTATACATGGGAGATGCAACACTCCACCATACTGGTGAGTACTAAGTCAAGGATGTTTGCATCCTTAGTGGATCTTTGGACTAGCTTATCCAGTGCAGTCATGATGAAAAAATCCAGGAATCTTTGGGATTGCAAGTCTGGGGTTATATATGATTCCCAGTTTATAGTGATGTAGTTGGATTCACCCAGGATTATGATGTTGGACTGAATGGGGAATGACTTCAGTTAATTTGAATAAGTGGTGTGGATTTCCTGGGTCTTATAGAGGGACCTATAGCATGCAGAGATGTGGTATGAAACTTTGCTTACGGTAAGCTGTATATGGAGAAGCTCAAATGCATCATATTGCTTGTCCAGCCTTGAGTTGTGTTTTATTTTTAATATAAATGGAGACCCTTCCACCTTTTGTCCCTTTCTGCGCAGTAGCTGATCTAAAAATGTGAAAAGCATTATAGCCCTGTAGTGCTGGGGCACTCTCCATGGCTTTAAACCATCTCTTACTAACTACACAAGCATCTATGTTCTCCAGGTTGAGGAAAGCTTGTATGGAACAGAGTTCTTTTGTTTAGACTCTTGGCATTGAATAGTATCACCTTTAGGTTATCCTGAGTTGGTTTACTTATGTTGGATGGTTTATTACATTGGCAGTGTTAAAAAGACATTGTGAGGTAGACAAGGTTTTAGCTAATATTCAAAAACCTAAACAGGACAGATGCAGACCATCCCTGATAAAGCATCAAGGTTTGTCATTGTCAACCATATCATCCCAGATAGACAGATATTACACCCTATAGGAATGGCACCAAAAACTAAGCCAATTATTGAAGCCTGTTACCTTTTGTTCATATTATGATATTGTTCATGGAGAAGGCTAAATGGGGATCAGTGCTAGGAGCATACCGGCCTGGGGCGCATAGTTTGAGAGCTGCCTCATGCCTGTCTTTGTATAGTCCAGGTTGGTTATGTCTAAGGTAGTTTGCACCCACGTTTACTATGACTGTGTCATACTGCTACTTATGGTTCAGTGACTTGAAAACTTGTGTGATCTGGTAGGTCTTGGTAGCCCTCTCCTTGCTGAGCCTGGTGGGTGGGACACTAGTATGTCTCACAATGGAATCACCTATGATCAAGATGTTGGATTGTGAGTTTGTCTGCTTTATGGGCTTAGATGTTGAAGCACAGTGAGGTGTGGCTATGTGTGTCATGGTTGGTGTTGCTGTAGTAGTGTGTTTTTTGAGGTTTTTGAGGATACATTTTGTGAATTCTTCATCCAGGAGGTTTGGGAAGCTTACTTTTAATGGCTTCCACATTTGTGGGTCTCTGTGTTTGTCCTATATGTTTGTGTATTGTTGAGTGTTTATGACAACCTGTTTGGTAACTGATTTGCTTACAATGACTATGTATAAGTACATTCCTCACATACTATATCAAAATGTTTGGGAACTGGATGTTTGTAAACATGAGACAGTCTCTGTATTGTCTTAGGATGCCCATTTCTACCAAGCGGGCCACAGAGACGGAAGGAAATGCATATCCACGGTGTCAAAAATCTATGTAATGGACTTTAGTGGGACTGGCACCAAAGGAATATTTAAGCCTGTTATGAAGTGCTATCAAGGGGTTATTGATGGCTGTAAATACTGTCAAAAGTACTTGGTTCTATGCTTCTCTTATGTGTAACCAATGTATGGGAGAACTAAAGGAGATCATAGATGAGTTTTATTTGGATGTTAGCTGTGTAAAGAATATAATCTTTATCTAATTTCTGTCTTAAACGCACTTTACATTCCTTGTTTTGATCTTTCAATGCCAAAGTAAAATAAACAGATGAGATGAGCTTCCAAAGCTCAATTTTGTAGGAGTGAGCTGGTAAACAAATACCCAAGTTTAAAAAGCAGGGCAAGGAATGGAAGGTGGGTGGGAAAACTCATGGGCAGAACGTTTCACTGCTTGTAGTTGTTGCAGGCCTTGAATCTTATCAGAGAAGACAAGGCCACAGATATACTCCATATATTTAAGTATCACTCAAGAATCAAAATAACCAATGGAAAAAAACAAGTGAAATATGACACCTAGGTATTTAAGTGCCTTTCTCTTACATAGAACAAAATCACTAGGCCAAACAAATTTCTAAAAACAGAAAACAAAATGCAACAGAAGCAGATAATGCAGAAACCAGCGCTGTCAGTTTAAGCAACTACACTTCACACACAAAAAGACATTAGATTACTGTCCTTCCTATTGCTGATTTGAAACAAAGAAGCAAGTCAGGCATTGCTTGCAGTTATTGCAGGCAAAAGTTAGGTTTACAGGTAAGTACTAGGCTAGCTGCTCTTGTGGGCCATTTTAAGCCTAGCCAGTTTTCCTTGATGAGCATCAAACCCTATACCTTGTCTGTGAAATAAACACCTTAACCATTACGCCAACGCCCAGTGTCAGTGTTTTGGACAATGCCATTTGGTTTCACCACAGTCCCTGTATAGTCACCAAATGTATCTCTTGGACTGCAGTTTTTTTGTCTACCTGGACAGCTGTCTGATTGCCTCCTAGGATTTATTTCTTTGGCTTAGAATAGATAAACTAAAAATACAGAAACTTTTACAGACCGGAGTTAATTTTAGTAAAATAATTTAACTGTGAAAAATGGGTGCCTTTCGAAAGTTGGAAGATCTTAAGTGTGATCCTCTAAAGTGAAAATTTGAGTGGTAAGGGAAATGTTTACTAACTTTAAAAATTCTTTTATTTTTGTGTGTTCCCCTTCTGCTAGGTACATTGATCTTGAAGTTGGTATATGTAAGTAGCAAGGATGTGGGGATGAATCTCCCTTGCAGAAATGCTTTCAAGAAAGTTTCAGAAATCACTGATTTTTTGTAATTGCAGTTTAGTTAAGTGTTACGGCTTTAAGTGTCATGCCTCTCATTTCTGATAGGGAGCTGTAGAAAACTAGCACAGATTGATAAAAAGGACTATAGCCACTGAACAGGAGTAATCGTATCACCCTTTCTCTACAGATGTTATTTAAATTGATCACTGCTGCAGTAGCCTTAGCAGGATAGAACCCATATAGCTAAGGATATAACAGCCGGACAGCTTCCAAAGCTTCAGGGCACATTACATGCGCCCAAAATGTCAAATGGCTCCAGCTGAGCTGGCTAAAAGACAAGTTTGAGCTCAAAGCCCTTCAGAGCTTTACTACCGCTAAAGAGTACTCTCCACTGAGACACTTAGGTTCTGCAGTTTGCTTGTGCTTTCCTTAGCTGGGCAGATAAGTTAACTTTGGGGAGAAAGCATTCCATTTTCTTATTTTATGATGTTTTATTGCTGTCATCTTCAGAAAAGTTATTTTAAAGCTAGGAGTGTTGTGTTTTAATGGATTGTCTCGAGACTGTAACAGACTTTACATGGAGCACTCATTGTTTCTCTAAGTTTAGTGTTATCTAACTGATAATTTCTCCACAGAAAGAGTTTGTTTTAAGGTTGTGGGGCTGCCGTAGTGTTTGAAGGTGCTTTTTACTGTGTTTTTCTGTTAAAAAAAAAAAAAAAAAAAGTACCTTTTATGGACGTGTAGTTTTACTGGCAGTGTTGCTTGGTTTTCCCCAGGATAGAGGCACCGTTTTCAGCTTGACCATGGAACAGATTGTCCCACGGTCAAACCTGCTTCCAGCCACAAAAAGAAAAAGTAAACCGTCTTTACCACCATAGCAGGCTAACAATTTGCATCAGCTACAGGTGGGTGACTGCTGTGGCCATTTGTTGTACCTCAGACCACTCATCTTTTACACTGGATCCGTCTGGTATAGCACCTACATCCACTATGGACCGAGGATTAGCCACATCCTCCGTGGCTGTTGGGGTCCCCTCAGTGGTCAAGGGAAAACAACTGGCTGTGAAAAGAATAGTAAAGGTTTTGAAAACAGATCTCTTTCCTTCACCGAGCGGCAGCATGTCAAAGGAACACCTTGAAAGTGGAATGGGACTTGCTTAAACGGACACGAGATGCTGGCGGTAAAGGGGAAACCTGTTTTTCAAACCTTGCTTTTCCGACTTCATTTTTTTCCGCCGTTTCAATGATAAACCTTCGTAAAACTAAAACATTACAGAAGACACGTGTCTAACCTTCATAACACTGTACTGCTACTACTTGACCTAAACAGAAGTAACCAGCATTGCTGCAAAAATCTGGTTGCAATAATACGTAAGCACCGAAAATGCTAGGAGACCAGTTCTGGATCTTTCTTTCCTAAACCTGTTTGTGATGGTGCCCAAATTCAAAATGATGTGATGGTGCCCAAATTCAAAATGATGTCACTTCACAACCTGTTAACTCCTCTTCCTCTTTCAAGTTTTCTTGTAACATTGGACTTAGTTGGTTATGATGACATCCCTATTCATCCAGACTTCAGGTGTTTCTTAAGGGTTTTTGTGTCTGGATCACATTATTAGTTCTGTGCCTAACCTTTGGACTATCCACTGCACCAAGAGTGTTTGTGAACACTAACTCCAGTTGTAACTTATTGCAGTTTACACAGTATCCACATTTTTCCATATTTAGATGACTTGCTTATCTTTGCAGAGGCTTTTCAAAATATCAGAAATATCTTTCTTTGGTGAGAGATCTCATGCACAAGCTGGGATTCCAAAAGAACATTAAAAAGCTTTTTTTGACTCCCTCCCACAGGATTGTGTTAATTTGATGTTAACTAGACATCTCAGTTCAAAGAGCTTTCCTTCCATAGGGAAAAAAAAGATTGTTATTTTCATCTGTTTCTAATTTTTTTTCACTCAGACTTCAGTCACTGTGAGGGATTACCTCAGGATTTTGGGTCTCATGGCATCCATGATTCTCATGATACCCTGGGAAGACTCTACATGAGAAAGGTACAGTGTCATCTGAAATCTCTTTTGTCCCAGCATCAACACCCTTTTTCTTCTCTGATCCCAGTACTGGGGTTTGTCAGAAGAGAAATCTCTTGGTTGAAACAACGGATATCCTTAAATCAAGGTAACCCCTTCTCCCTTCTTACTCCAAGGCAGTCAGTCACCACAGATGTTTCAGACTTTGCTTGGGGAGCTGTTTCGGGAGAGAGGAAAGTGCAGGGGGTGTGGGACACCAAGGGCAGATGCGAGCACATAAATATCAAGGAAATGCTTGCCCTGATCAATGCATTCAATTATCTTTGGTCACTGGGACCTCTTCAAGTACTTACGGACAATACCACAGTGATGTGGTATATCAACAAGCAAGGGGGAATCGGATTGTACCCCTTTTTGCAGACTAGCCATGTTAGCTTGGGATGTAGCTTCACAGCACACTCACTCTGCAGGCATCCTGTATTCCATCAGAGCAAAATTGTGTAGCAGACAACATCTCGTTAACCATAAAAAAAAAAGTACACAAAAACTAGGAGCTTTATACAGAAATAAACAATTCCTCACCAAAACAGCCAAGATTTCAGTTGTAAATCTCCACCCTATTCTGTGCCTCTCCAATATTTATCAACGTAAAGCAAAGTGAGTTAGGTAAACTCGAAGCTTGCTACAACAAAATAGCAAGATTTGCCACTGGCGCAAACTACCGTAGCCACCACTGCACCTCACTTACTGAGCTAGGCTGGCTAGAACTCCCTCACCTCCTTCAATGGTACCAACTCTCACTCACCCACAAACTACTAAATCATCCTCTAAAAGTCCCCTCCCTCCAAAATATGCTCCAACTCTATTGTACCACCAGACCACTACACTCCAGCAACAAAAATCAATTACAGGTAACTAGAACCAGGAACTCTGCTGGAGAAGCTCTCCTCTCCTACTCCATAGCAAAATTATAGAATACCCTTCCTCACACTAACTTCTGTGTTATCACCCACTAACTTCAAAGCTGCTCTAAACTCTCATCTAAAAGAGCACTGGGCCTGCCCCTGTAACAAACCTCTCTAACATCTCTACCCCAACCTCTCTAATCCCTTTCTTCCACCCCTCTAACTACCTCGGATTGCAGCCAAATACATTGTAAACCTATATCTCAGCTATGATCTTTGCCATTGTTATTCAAGGGTAATAGCTGCTAGCTCAGCTATTAAAATGCTTGCTAGTCTTTATGGCACCAATGATGTAAGTGTTGTACCATTTAACTAAATAATTAATTTCATTTTGAACTATAACTGTTATTGTTAAACAAAACCTACCTATACTTCTTGTAACTTGTAATTAATTAATTGTTGTTTTTAATTGTTGTTTTTATTGTGGAGCTTTTCTCCTTGGGCTTCCGCTGAGAAAGGACCTGTGTCCAGTCGGATTTTCCCAGTCAACAAATGTAAATAAATAAATAAATAATAACTGAGCGGGACCAGGCAGACCCTCATGAATGAAAACTAGATCTGGGAGTCTTCCAGGATTTGTTCCATCTGTAGAGAGTTCAAGTAGACCTCTTTGCCCTCTCTTTGAAGAATCAACTGGCAAAATTCTGTTCCAGGACTCCATGCAGGAAGGCCTGGTAGACAGATGCCTTTTCTTTGGACAGGAATGTTCCTGTATGCCTTTTCACTAATATCCAGGGTACTTCTGAAGATTCAGAAGGAATTCCCCAAGATCATAGTAGTGACTCTCTTTTGGCCCAGACAACCATGGTCCTCCCTTCTTTTGACGTCTGCATGAAGGGCATCTGACTTGCAAGCTGTTATGATGAGTCAACCCTACAACATTTTTCACAAGGACAGGGTTTCTTTGGGAACTAATCCTTTTATGCCTAAAGCTGTATCCCAGTTTACTTTGTCAAACTGTCTATCTCCTAGTGTTCATTCCTGAACCTAAAATGAGGGAGAAACGATACTCCATTCCTTGGATTTCCACAGACAACTCTGGTACTATCTTGACAGAACTAAATTTTTCATATCATCTGATCAGTTTTTTATTTTCATATGAAGGTAAGAAAGGACAACTGGTGTCAAACCAGACTGTTTCCAAATGGCTGTCTAAAGCTATGACCTTTTGTTGTACATACAATGACAATTCTATTCAGGCAGAGTCAAGGCCCACTCTACATGGACCTTGGCTTCTTCTATGGCTTTTTGGAAAAAGTTGGATTCTGGAAGCCGCTGCTTGGTTCTCTGTACATACCTTTACCAAGGCACTATGAGCTGGATTCCTTCTCTAGGTCTAGATGTTGCTTTGCTTGGACCATGGACCCCTCTCTTTCCACCTCCCAAATATAGTTAACTATGGTAATTACTCTTATAGCTAAGGCTGCTGCAGCAGTGATCAGTATAAAGAACATGGTACAGCTGTGTAATTTGAATTTACCATAACAGGTGTTTGAATGATCACTGCTGCAGTAGCCACACTCTCTCCCCTCCATCCAACTTGTTTTTTTTATTTTTGGTGTGCTTTTTGTGTAGGATATGGATTTTTATTTATTATTATTCCTAGCCTTGTCCTTTCAGGGCTCAGCTTTCCTTCTCTGCTGGCAGGCAAGTAAGCTCTGAAGGACTTTGTACCCAAACTTGTCTTTTAGTCAGCCGCTTGACAGTTTGGGTGCGTGGAAGGTGCCCTGAAGCTTTGGAAGCTGGCCATCTATTATATCCTTGACAGAATATAACCCATATAGCTAAGGTTATTGTAGTAGTGATCATTAGAACATAACTGTTATAGTAAGTGCAACTTATGCAACTGTACTTTTCTCAGCTGTTCTTATCAGTAGCCAGTAAGACTTTTACATCTCTGCCAAGCTGTTTTCACTTATTTCACCAGGAAGCAGGCTTTCATTGCACTTTTAAGATAGTGCATTCTAAGTTCACTGGGTCAAATGAAAGTTATCAAAGTTAAACTTCATTATCTGGCACCTGCAGCTACGGTAAAATTACCCGTCTGCTCTTTTGGGAGGTGAGGTCATGTTTCAGTTTTGAGGAGAAGCAGAATTTAGAAACTGTCAGTTACTTCGAACTTAACATAGAAACCCACTGATATTTAAAAATGTATTAAGTGTAGCAAAAAATTATAAAAAATGCATAGATATGGATTCAATCATTAACTGTATTCGCACTGTTCTAACCAGTGAGTACTCATAATGCTTACTTAACCTTTTTGTTTGTGTGAGCTGCAAAACAAGCGCACAAAACTAAAAGCTGATTGCCACTGTTCGTCTGTGTCTTGAAATAAATCCATCTTGTACTTTAAATAGAAAGCCAGAATTATACGTATCACTCCAGATGGCGGGTTATTTCCTAGCATTATATTTCCCCCCATATATGATGATTATTTAAAATAATTTTGTTGGAGTAAGGGGCAAACATCTGAACCATCTCCTGGAGAGAAGAATGTTGAGGAGTACAGACTTGCAGAAGAATGAAGAAACTGACCCTCTACATTTAATGAACTGAAATTATGATAAAAGAGAATATTTGCAAGTGTATGCCACAGTCATTAGATTATGTATGTAAGACATCATTGGGAATAAAAGCAATTGGTAGTGGGTAGATAAAGCATAGAAGTGCTCATAATTAGGGAAAAAAGTATTTGCAAAGAATCTCTTTCTTAGTGTCTTAAAGCAAAAAAGTACAAATTTGCACCTAAAAGCCATTGTCTAGGAGGGAAAAAGAACCACACACTTAGTTATGGGGTCTTGAGATTTTGTTATGCTCTGGGAAAAATCTGCTTTGGTCGTAAATGCTTTCTGGCTTTCTCAAGCCATTTCAGAATGTTGTCAAGTGAGCAGACATTTTAAATAATAGATGTATGCATGCATGTGTGTATTATAGATATCAGCCTTGGTTTATATCTTGTGTCAAGACTTAAAGGAACAATCCCAGTGTCTAAAATTTCTGGACAAACTACAGCGAACAGAAGTAACACCCTTTTAGTTATGTCACTCACATTCCCACCCACAGTGTCATTTTTCTGTTAAATTTCCTGTATTTCATAAATTCCAGTCTTGTTTTGTTTCTCACTGTCAACTACCGTTTCATTTTGTGTTCCTGTCCCATTTGAATCGGATCTATGTTCCCAATTCTTCACATATAATAAGTGTTTGCAGCTGTTTAATCCATCTTTTCACTTGTATTATCAGTAGTTTAACTTTGTTTTGCAGATATAAGTACTTAATAATGATCATACAGAAAGTATAAGTGCAAACTGCTCCTTACATTAAATATTTATTGGAATGATCATTCGTTGTCTTTCCCTTACGTAGTTTCTTTTAAAGTGACTGTAATATGTTTTAGTTTCAGCCTTCATCTCCTTCACAAACTCTTTTTTTTTTTTGGGGGGGGGGGGGCTGGTGGTAGCCGTTTGATTTTTCATTCGGGGGAAGGCATGAGACAACAGAAGGAAATGTGGCGAACTAGATACTATTTTGCTTTTCCTTTGGAGCTCGAGTATGGTTTCTGTTTATATCACTATCACCTGGAGTTTGACTGGTGTGTGACCAGAGTGGGTGTTATTACTAGTGCTCCACAAGTAGTGAGTGATCTGCTCTTGATTCTTTTGGCTTATTTGACCAGGTTGATTACTGATCATTGGTGAGCACACCTGTCAGCACTGTGTATTTATATTATTGTTTGCTGTCCAATTCACTAGCCACAGTTTGCCCTTGCCTTTTGGTTTTGTTAGGCTGTTCAGTATAATTTTATGTAAATACACACTGTTTATCATTGTTTGTCTCTCTCCTGACCCTTTTATCATAGTTTGTCTTTTTCCCGACCCATACTGTGCTGTTTCTTCACATTTAATTACATATTTTTTTCTTTTCCTCTGAGGGACTGTGTGATGAATAAGCAAGTGTTGAAGGCATTGAATCTACTCAAGTCGGGCATCTGAGCTTCCCTTGCAGGAATGTGGATCCTTCACAGCATTTTTTTTTTTTTAATTTCTGGGTGGATGGAGAGCTTGTGAATCAGAATATGGCTTAAATTATAGTCACAGGAATTGGTGGAATATTTATCCCTTTTCTTATGTGTGTGTTTATTGGCAGTGAGGGAATAAGTTGCTTTGATAAGCAGAGCATCAGTGAGGCACTATCCCATTAATAAACTTTTGTCATTAATAACCGCGCTCCATGGTTGCATTTATTATTAATAAAGTGGCAGAAGTAATTGCATAAGCTTATGATATAAAGTAGGCTGTGCATTAAAAAATGAATGTAATACTGCTTAGTAGTTAATGCTCATTGGTGCACTAGCCCAGTGAAGAAAAGTAAGTAAATGTTTTACTGATTAAACCAGTGGCGGCTCATGCTGTTGGACTGCAGTCCCCCCCCCCAGCTGTACAAAAACCAAAATAAAAAAAAAAAATCCCAGAACTCCACGCATGCGTGCTTGGAAACTCAATTCTGGACTGCTGTTTCAAATTTGGAAAGAAGGCAGCAGTCTACAGATGCCCCAGATGTCTATGCAGTTCCAACTGTATAGACTGGAAGGGGATCAGACTGCAAGGTCTGCAGTCTGTGCATGCTCAGAATGAACTAGAAGCAACATGCTCGGAACAAATTAGAGGCAGCTCACGCATGCATGCTCTGCATTCTGAAACCGAGAAACAGGAGCTGCTGCTGCCTTGATTTGAATGGGACTCAGACTTTTTGCATGGGGAACTAGTTTATTTTGAATAGAGGAAACTGGACTTGTGACTTTGCATCGAAGCGCATGGGGACTTTCACTGCTTATCTTGAATGAGACGGGACTCTGCTGGATCACTCAGAGTGGGTGTGTGTGTCTGTGTGTGATGCCCCAGTTAACTATAACTGGTGGCTAGAGAGAGTAACTCAGGCTCAAACCCTCAACCCTGTTGCAGGTAGCAAGAGCTTGAATTCCCTACCCACCACCACTTGTGAAAAGCATTCAGATTTTTGCCACATATTTTTGTTCTGCTCTGCTCTGTTCCTTATAAAATCTGTGGCTTTCTGGATTGTGAATTCACTAAATAATGACAGACATTTGAATTTCAGACATCATATTCTTGAGAAAGCACATGGTAACACACATTTTATTCTAGCAATTTTCTAAGTTTATAAGATCAATATTTGAAATTTGTCCCTATTTTTGGGACTGTATTCCCCCATTATTGGCTTTGTGCATGTTTTTTATGCTAAGAGGTTGAGAGCTATGGTGAGAATTGAATTCACTAAATGATAGCCATTTAAGTTTCAGTCTTCCTGTCTTTCAAGAAATGGCTGATTTTGCATAGTGGTATGTTGCTCTGACTCTAATGCACAGGGTACTTAGTTCAAGATTTGGCAGTGAAATGGCAGTAGCACAGCATTTTATTCTAGCAACTTTCCAAGGTTATACAACCAATGTTTAAAATGTGTCCCTGGTTTTTGGGCTTTTGTCCCCCTCCCAGTAAATTTTGGCTTTTTCCAGATTTCTTGTGCTTATGTGCCACAAAGTTGAGAGTCGAGTGGATTTTACAAGGAGCCAAGAGCTTCAGGGGAAGAGAAGTTTAGTACTGCTTATGCTGAGTCTGCTTGCATTGTTAATAGCACAACAGGTAGTGTGTTTACTTTCAATGCAGAAGGCTGTGGGTTCTACTCCCACAGTATGTAGATGCATTGCTGATGCTGTACTATTTTGTACTTTTAAAGGGAGTGGATGCTGCAGTCCTGAGAATATCTTCTTTGGTGGAGATACTTAGTAACTATCAATCTGCCATCCATTCTTATTGCAATATTACTAGCTTATCATTTTTTTAATGTAACATGAGCAATTTATTCCTCAAGGGCAACAGGCACTTTTTTTGTAGATAAAACAATGGAATATAAAGTTGTTTGCTAGCAGCAACCTCTTCATTAGTTACAGGTCTCTTTAATGTGGAATTATTTAGATTATTTTTACTTCTGCAGAGATTGTGCATATTTACTGATACTGGTGGATTGTTCATAGGTTCATAGATAGGTACTAGGCTATCGGCCCTGGGGCCTATACAAGCTCAGCCAAAAAGGTACCCTGGCTTTTGCCACCCAAGAAAATTATTTTCCTGTGCGACTGTCAAGCAGAGCCACAGAGGTGATCCCCGGGTTGAATTTCCTATTTCCCATACAATCATCAAGATTTTTCTTGAAGAGTGCTAATGAGGAGCTTTGTTTGATAGAGATAGGTAGTTTATTCCAGAGTATGGGAAGTCTCTGGGACAGGAATCTATCCCTCTGGCATGTTCTGTTTATTGTGGTGACAAGGTTTAGTTTCCTAAAGCATGTAGCTCGGAGGGATTGGGATTTCTTTAAGTGGAGTATGTCCAACAGCTCTGGGTTTGACATAGCTTTGTATGTTAGGCAGAGATCATCTCTGAGTAGACTATATGCGACGGAGTAAAGCTGGAGTTTTTTGAGACCTTCTATGTAGGGCATCTGTTTGAGGCTGGTAATCCTCTTTTATGTCTGCAGCCTTTCCAGTTGTTGTAGATGTCTTGTGAGGTACGTACCAAAAGGGGCGTTGTACTCTGTAATGTGTCTAATGAGTGATAAGTAGAGGGGAACAATGACCTCTTTTTTTTTTTTTTTTTTTTTTTTTTTTTATGGATGAGAAACCTTTTGTGATGGTGTGCCACATAGAAGGATTTCCCGACTACTGTGGCGATGTGATTATCAAAGGAGAAACTACTGTCCACCTGTTTCCCAAGGTCTCTTATCACAGTTTCGGTGTTAAGTATACTACCGCCTATGTTAAGTATACTACCGCCTATGTTGTAGTTCATGGGTACAGAGTTTTTACCAAAGGGGATGACAATGCACTTTTTGGCATTGAGCTTGAGGCCCTGGCTTTGACACCAGGCATCTGTCTCTGTGAGGCCCTTTTGTAGGATGTCCACATCGTTAGGAGTTTTGATTATGGCTCCTAGTTTGCAGTCATCTGCGAACTTCATTAGCCAAAGACCTTCTGTATTAGCCTATACTTCAGAGAAGTAGATACCAAACAGGAGAGGACCCAGGACTGAACCCTGTGGTACTCCACTTGTCACTGATCTGAAGTCGGATTTGGAGTCTGCTACTTTCACAGTGTGGGTTCTGTCAGTGAGCCATTGGCAACCTATCTTGTGACATAGGGATTTATACCTAGTTTAGTGAGTTTATCTATAATTCCAGAGTGGGGGATGGTGTTGAAAGCCTTGGCAAGATCTAGATAGGCTGTGTGAACCACCTTACCCTTGTCTACGGCTTTGTTTGGTGACTGCTTCAAAGAAGTCTATCAGGTTTAAGAGACATGATCTACCTTTTACAAACCCAAACTGGGTGGGGTCCAGAGTTTGGAGATTAGCAATGTCTTTGTTTATAAGTTCCATGATGATATGTTCCATGGCCTTGCAGACCAGGCTCGTCAGGCTAATGGAGCGGTAGTTCCCAGGGTCCGTGGTGGCTCCCCCCTTGTGGAGTGGGATAACAGTCGCTGTGCGCCATTCAGCAGGCACAAAGTCTGAGGTGAGGCTATGATTGAACATGGTACTTAGGTGGGGTACCAGTTCATTCTGTAGTTTGTGTAGAATGCAGCCTGGGATGTTGTCTGGTCCCATGGATGCTGTGTTCTTGGCTTTGGAGAGTGTGGTTTTTACCTGTGCAGCCGTGATTACAAGAACTGAACTTTGTTTAGAAGTCTGAGTATACCTTTATGATGGAAAGGTTCTGAATTGGGCAGTTTTGTTATTATTGGTGCATGCATTTTATTTAATTGTTTACTGGAAAAATGTTCAAAACAATACATTTAAAATACCCTCTAACAACTGTATTGTATTCTACAAGGAATATAATTTAATACAGTCAGGAAGGTGTATTAAAGAACACATGTATGTTTCGTGTGCAAGAGGCCTGTTATTTGAAAACAGCCCAAAGTTAATCTTTATCTGCCACTGGCCAGATGTATTTTCTTTGAATGTGTGTTTCAATGCTGTTTCAATGAATGTGAGTTTCAAGGGCAGAAAAGTTTTAATGCTAAGTCTATTTTCGTTGTGAAACTGCATTGCTTTGTTTAGCAAATGTCTATTAGTGTTTCTGCTGTAAAATGTAAAATAAAACTTTGAAATGAAATCCAAATCATCATAGAAGTAAAGCAGTATGCACATTATAGTGATTATGGTAAATGGGGTGAAATAGCCAAGTAATGGGACATTGGAATGGCTGCAGGGGGGAGGCCCCATTCGACCATGATTTTGTGAGGGGGGGAAGGGTGGCAAACTCAAAGACTGCCCCGGCTGAACTATACCTCTCAACTGGCCAGATTTTCACAGAATGAATAGATTTTTGCTTCTTATTTTTGGTTTGTTCCTCATAGAATTTGTGGTTTTCTGGCAAATGATTTAGGAATGAAGTCACTAAATAATGACAGACATTGAGTTTGACTTCATACCCTTTAGAAAAATACATGCTAAAGCAAGACCTGTTATTCTATCAACTGTCTGTAAGTTTATACAACAGCAATTTTTAGTACTGTCTGTATATTCCTCCAGTATATTTGGCCATGTCCAGATTTCCTGCATTAAGAGGTTGAGAGGTATGTGCAAATAAATCGCTTTATAGAATTAGGTATATTCAAACCTCTCAACTGTCCCCGATTTTGGCTCAAAATGTTGCTCTCCCCCTAATAATCTCTCAGCAAAATGGCAATTTTGGAAGAAAATGTGGAGGGTTTACAATTAATAAATAATTGTAATGATCAGTTATCAATTACTTTTATTTCAGAAATGCGTGTAGATTCTCTTATTTTGTCAGCTGCTCAACTTAACAGTACTGATATTAAAAGTGTCCCTTCTTTGTCAGGTTCCCAGCTGTACTGTGTGGCTATTTTATATTTTTGCATCACATTTTTGGTCCATTTTTCATACAATTGTGGTTTTCTGGCAAATTAGTGGGAAATCATTAAAGATTAAAATTCATACTAATGCAAGACCTACTATTCTATTATCTTTCTAAGTTTATAAGAACAATATTTAAAAATTGGGTACTTATATTATCGCAGCCACATATCCGCTGTTGCGATAATACACATGATGGCCTGAAACGAGTGTTTGCAGTAACTTAAGCTGTTCTTTTACATGATTTGTGTCTGCCTAGTTTTGCAGTCAAATTAAATGAAATGATGTCTGAGGATTTATGATGTGATACTACTGTATTTTTTTTTTTTTTTGCAAGAACTGTATTGTAGTCGTGTTGGTTTCTGCAGCTCCCGGAAGAAAGCATGTAAGCGTATGGATTAGCCATTAAGAAAACACAAACAAAGTTAGAGAGGGAAGGGTGATTTGAGATTAGCAGCACACCTATGGTTATGCTTGCATTGATTTTTCTTTCATAGTGAAGGTTGTTTTAAGAAGGGTTATAAAGAACTATGGCAAAAGTTAGCGTCGTTGTGGCTGTAAGCATTGTTAGTGCACAAATGAGATAGCTCCACACATGCTGGCAATAAAGTGCATACAGCCACAGCGATACTAATTTTTTCCACTGTTCTTGCAAACCCTTCTTAAAACAACCTTCAAGACAATTCCTGAAATTTCTACAACATTAACGGTCAGGTTTCTACATCGGGAAGCAAGTGGTATTATCGCGGAAATGTGGTTGCGATAATACGTAAGTACCAAACATTGTCAGGTAAAAACAAAAACAGGTTGTCTCACCACGAAACAAATAAACTGTAGACTCCTAGATAGTTCGTAGAAAAAACGTCTTTTATTGTTGTTAAAACAAGATGAGCGCTTTCGCGTAGATACCTCTACGCTTCATCAGATAAATAACCATAAAAAACATTCAGTTTAAATACTATCAAAGGCGGGAAGTTTAAGCAATTAAGATGGTTGTTAATCAGTGATACAACTAATACAGACAAAGTTCAGCATGGATCTGAAAAACCATGCTAATCACTACCTAAAGCTACAGTATTTACAGCGTTTAAAGGCTTTAAGTTAACCAATCTAAGGTATATGAATCTAAAGATAAAAACACAAGAATATAAACAATTAGCGACCGGCATACTAAAGCTGTAAATAGCATACGCAGATCATCTTTTCTAAAAATGGGACAGGATGTTCTTCATTCCACATTGCTGCAGTCCTAACTATTGGGTAGTCCGCTGTCCAGTCGGCCCGAATACCAAAGTATATGGCTGACGTCGGTCAGGGCGCATTAGACTGACGTCAGTACGTCAGGGTACTAATGCGCATGACCGACGCCATATCCTCAGTCTTTTTTGCCGCATGGTCCGATGCAGAAGCAATTTTGCGAGTGCAGGTTGGCGTTCTGAAAGTTTCTGAAGCCAGAGTTTCAGACCGAATCAAAGTTGGCTAAGTACCCCGTTGGGGAATATTTTGGTTTTTCTTGCCTCAGTATTTAACCGGATGTCAGAAAAAGTGAATAACTGTATCTCTTGTGGGAAACAGATACCTCATAGGGATTACCATACTTTGTGTATACCTTGTTTAGGGCCTGAGCACGACATTGTTGGATGCCGCTCTTGTGCTAGATTTAACAAACGCACTATTAAGAGAAGGTTAGACTGTGCCAGGTTAGTGTTTGGGAAGCGTTGTAATTATAAAATGCCATCGGATGCTCCGACGCCGGCTTCGGCTAAAAAACGCAAGGACAAAACAGCAAAGCCTAGAGTGGAGGAACCGACAGTCCCTGACGTCGGTTCTTTAGAGGGCTCAGTGGAGCCGGAGGTTTTGCCAGGTGTTTCTTTGGAGTCTCAGGGAGAGACTTTACTGTTACAGGATGTATCCTCTCAGGAAGTAGGCCAGGCTGAGGGGGCTTCTCAGGTGGCTGTTCTTCCCTCTCTTCCTAAGGTGGTCAGAGCCTCGCCTTCTGTTTCCAAGGCTTCTTTGAGGGGCAGGCCGAGTTTTGCTTCAGTGGGGGTTTCTCCTAGTACTTCAGGGTCTTTGCCTAAGAAACATATGCTTAAAATGGCAGAGGATTTGATTACTATGATAAGAGGTTCTATGCCCCCTCCTGATAAGAGGCCTAGGGTGGAATCTGAGTTTGAGAGTTTTGAGCAATGCTCGAGGCTTCTGAGTCTTCGGCTGAAGACTTGCAGGAGTACCCTCCTTATTCTGATTCTGATGTGGATGATTCTACTCCTTCAGCTTCCCTCCTGAGGATTTTTCATTTTCAGAGACTCTGCATTCCATGAGGGAGCATTTTAAATGGGAAGGTCAAGATTTCTCTGATTCCAGGAAAAGGCTTAGGGAATTCTTGTTTTACCCCAGCACAGGCCTTTAGCTATACCTCCTGTTTTGAATGTGGTGGAAGATGTTTTTGCAGAGGCTTCCCTGAATCCGGATTCTTTGCCTCCTGCCCCAGTTAAACCGGATAGGTATTATAGGGTGCCTGAAGCTCATAAGTATCTTTTAAGAGTCCTAGGGCAGACCCGAAACTGTCTCTCAGGGGCCTAAAGGTGTGAAGGCCTCAGTTGTTAAAAATCCTGTCCCTCCTGATAAAGAGGCAAGGGCTTTGGATAGATGGGGAAAGAAAGTGTATACTTCTTCCACTTTAGCCATGAGGGCGTTGAATTGTCAGTTTCACATGTTAAAATATCAGAATTTTCTTCTTTCACAGTTGAAATCTAAGGTGGATGCTCTGGCAGAAGGTATTGAGTGTAAAGAGTTGCAGGATTTAGTTCATGTGTCTGAACAAGTGGGTAAACATTCCTGCAATGTGGTTTTGATGCTGTGCAGGCCTCCTCCAGGGTGGCTGCCACTGGTTCTGTTCTTCGTAGGCACGCCTGGTTGAGAGATCAGAACTTAGCTGAGCATGTTAAGACAAGGATTTTGGATGCTCCTTTACAGTCTGATGTGTTGTTTGGTTCGCCTGTGGAAGCAGTTTTAAAGAAGATGGAGGACAAGGCTAAGTCTATGCAAACTGTTAAGGATTTTTGCAGGTGCAGCCTCCAAGTTTAGTAGAAATTGGCCTGCTAAGGGATGGACTTATCCTGCTTATGATTCCCAGTCTAGGGGTAGGTCTAGACGTGGTAGGGGCAGAGCTCAAGGTGCTTTTAGGCCTAGGACAGGGAGTTCACCTGCTCAGACTTCTGGTGAGGGCAGGGTCAGTCCTTTCGTAAGCAGACCCAATGACCTGCCTTTTCAGCTGCCAGTGCCTTCTCGCCTGGCGGCACCTCTAGGAGGAAGACTGTCTCTTTTCAAAGAAAATTGGGATTTAATTACCCAAGACAAATGGGTTCTGGATATCATTCATCACGGTTACAGGTTTTATTTCCATACCTTGCCTCCTTTCAAAGGCATGCCAGACATTCCTCCTCTACAAAGACAAGAGGCTCACAAGCAAATTTCTCAGTTACTCCAAATAGGGGCCATTCAGCCGGTTCCTGTGCCAGAAAGGGGCCTAGGATTTTATTCTCGCCTGTTCCTAGTACCAAAGAAGGGGAACACGTGGAGACCAATTTTGGATTTATCTATCCTCAACACTTATCTGGATATTCCCAAGTTCAAAATGTTGACGTTACAACAGCTTTTACCTCTGCTGGGCAAGGATCACTGGATGGTAACTTTAGATCTCAAGGAAGCTTACCTTCATGTGCCTATAAGACTAAGTTGCAGAAAGTATCTGCGTTTTCGAGCTGGAAATTCTCATTATCAGTTCTCTGCATTGCCCTTTGGCTTATCTACTGCACCCAGAGTATTCACAAAGGTTCTGGCTCCAGTGATAGCTTACTTCAGGCTAAAAGGAATTCAAATCTATCCTTACTTGGACGATTGCCTGATTCTGGCTCAAGAAAAGGAAGACCTTCTACAGCATTTGGAATATGTCATAGCAGTGCTAAGATGCCTAGGGTATTCTGTGAACGAAATAAAGTCCAGTCTAGTACCCTCTCAAGACATGTGCTTTCTGGGTGTGAGACTGCATACAGCAGCCCAGATGGCCTTTTTAACCCCGGACAAACAAAAGAATCTTTCCAGTTACTTCCATCAACTATCTCTTCAGTCCGGGCTGACTGCAAGGACAGTCCTTCAAGCCTTAGGGTTCATGGCATCTTGTATTCTGGTGCTTCCCAATGCCAAACTGCATATGAGGAAGCTACAATGGTATCTCAAAAATCTATGGACACAGCACTGCCAGGATTTGGACACTGTCATTCAAATAATACCTTGCATTCAAAAGGAATTTTGTGGTGGGCTCAGGAATGTCACCTAAACAAGGGACTCTCTGTGACCCGGCCAGAGGCGAGTCAGATTCTCACGACAGATGCCTCAGACATTGCTTGGGAGCTCATCTAAATGGAAAGTGGATACAAGACAAGTGGCCTGCCAGACTACAGCATCTACATATCAACATGAAGGAGATGTTAGCAGTCCAGTTTGCATTAATGGCTTTCAAGGAGTTACTTCTTCCAGGGCAGGTGTTGATTCTAACAGACAACACAACTGTCATGTGGTACATCAACAAACAAGGGGGAACACATTCTTACCCATTGTGCAGGCAAGCAATGATTTTATGGGAGACTGCGCTAAGCTTGCAACTAACTCTTCAGGCAAGGTTTCTGCCGGAGCACAGAACTCCTTAGCAGATGTGTTAAGCAGACAAATCATGGATCCCCACGAGTGGAAACTGGATCTTCATGTATTTCAAAAGTTGACAGTGTCCTGGGGAACTCCAGACATAGATCTGTTCGCTTCTCCACTGAACCACCAGCTGCCAAAGTTTTGCACAAAGAGGTTTTATCACACAGCTTGGAAAGTGGATGCTCTTTCTTTCAGTTGGAAAAATCTTCATGTGTATGCGTTTCCACCTCTGCCTCTTCTTCCAAAGGTGCTTCTAAAGGTCAGACAAGACAAGCCAAGGATGATTTTAATAGCTCCAGATTGGCCTCGGCAGCATTGGTACCCATTACTGAGGAATCTGGTACAGAAGCCTCCATGGCCTTTACCCTTGATTCCACGTCTGTTGTCTCAGAAGGACGGTCGTCTGCTCAATGTCAAGCTTCACTCTCTTCATCTAACAGCCTGGCATATTCTGTTTTGAAAGACAGCAGGTCTCAACTTCCTCAACAAGTTTTAAATGTGATTATGGAAGCCAGAAGACCTAGTACAAGGAAAGTGTACGCAGAAAAATGGAAGAGATTTTTATTTTGGACTGCAGCAAAGAATTTGGAGATTTCAGAGCCTAATTTGAGTGTGGCTCTTCAATATCTTACTGAGTTATTGGACAAAGGTTTGTCTTTCTCTTCCATTAAGATTCATGCTGCAGCAATTTCAGCTCACTATGATTGTGACCCACCATTGTTTTCACATCCTTTGTTCAAGCAATTTCTTAGAGGGGCAAAGAATATAAGACCCCCGTAGAGCTCCTACTCCTGCTTGGGATCTCAATTTTGTGTTGGAGAAACTTACTCTACAACCTTTTGAGCCTGCAGCTACTGCTGAACTGAAATACTTGTCATGGAAGACTGCTTTTTGTTGGCCATTACTTCTGCAAAAAGTGTTTCTGGGTTACAGGCCCTTATGACAATTGAGCCTGTTTTGATTTTTCATAAGGATAGGGTATCATTACGTACTAATCCTTCCTTTATGCCTAAAGTGGTTTCTAGTGTGGCTTTAAACCAAACTATTCATTTGCCTACGTTTATGCAGATCCCCAAAATAAAGGGGAAAAGATTTTGCACACTTTAGATGTACACAGGCAATTGCGTTATTATTTGAGCAGGACTAAGGATTTTAGGCAGTCTCAGCAGTTGTTTGTTTCTTTTGCTTTGAGTTCTCAGGGCAAGCCTGTATCAAAACAAACTATTTCTAGGTGGATTGGGTTTTGCATCGCATTTTGTTATTCCCATCATGGCAAGGAGATTCCAGCTGGGATTAGGCCTCATTCCACTAGGGCTACTGCCACTTCAACAGCTTTTTTAGGGGGAGTGGCAACTAAGGATATTTTGGAGGCAGCTACTTGGAGTTCAGTGCATACTTTCTCTAAGCATTACCACCTTCCTCTCTACTCTAAGTCTAGGGCTGGTTTTGCCACAGCTATTTTGCAAGGCATGTTATCAGCTCCTGCTTCCTTATGATTTGCCAGCCTCCCTTACCTCTGCTTTGGGATTCTACCCAATAGTTAGGACTGCAGCAATGTGGAATGAAGAACATAGTACAATTTTGTACCTACCATAAATGTAGATGTTCGAGGATCCACATTGCTGCAGTCCAATTTACCCTCCCTCCTTCCCCTCTGTGTTTAGGGGTGGTTGTGTAGGTGAGGTTATATTTTGCTAATTTTGTATATTTTGTATATATATATATATATATATATATTTTGATGCAGATATGTTGGGAGTTTTTGGTTTTGGCCTTATCTTTTCAGGGTCTTCTGACATCTGGGGCAAGAAAAGACTGAGGATATGGCGTCGGTCATGCGCATTAGTACCCTGACGTACTGACGTCAGTCTAATGCGCCCTGACCGACGTCAGCCATATACTTTGGTATTCGGGCCGACTGGACAGCGGACTACCCAATAGTTAGGACTGCAGCAATGTGGATCCTCGAACATCTACATTTATGGTAGGTACAAAACTGTACTTTGTAATGACACCTTGCTGGAAAAATCATGTAGATGAATGAAAGTCGCCGTGTACTGTCTACTAGAAATACTCACCACGAAGTGGTGGGTAAATGACTGTACGGCTGAAGAACAAAAAATCTACTAATATAAAATACCGAAAGTACATGTGTAATGATTTATTTATATAAGACATTGAAATCAAATAACAAAAAACATAACCAATGTATAGAGAATTCATACTAATAGTCACCCGAGAAAGGGCAACCCTATTGTAAAGCTGAACTTTGTCTGTATTAGTTGTATCATATGATGTGCATTTTTATTTTAAAACGTATCCTAAAACGTTTTTCTTTTTATGCATGAATGATTAATATGGCTTTCTTAGATCTATGCCAAATTGTCTGCATTAGTAGTAATACACGATGTGCAGGTATATTTAATTTAAAGTATTTTTTCCTTTATGAATGAACAAATATTGGTTTGCATTTTTTGCGCACAACTACATGATACATGGTTTAATGTTGATGGTTGGGATCTATACTCAGTGAAAGTTTTTTATGTTTGGCAAAATAACACTTTTTATGTATGATTTTCTCATATGTTTTTATACTGGAGTAGTAGAGTTCTGAGTCAATTGTCACACTAATTGTTACTAATTGATTAACAACCATCTTAATTGCTTAAACTTCCCGCCTTTGATAGTATTTAAACTGAATGTTTTTTATGGTTATTTATCTGATGAAGCGTAGAGGTATCTACGTGAAAGCGCTCATCTTTTAACAACAATAAAAGACGTTTTTTCTACGAACTATCTAGGAGTCTACAGTTTATTTGTTTCGTGGTGAGACAACCTGTTTTTGTTTTTACCTTGCAACTTCCAGTTTTGACGGGTGTCTCTTTGGCAATACAGCGGCAGCTTTTTTGCACTTCTTTGTGTGGTCTTCTACCAAACATTGTCCTTATTTTTGGGCCTTTGTCCCACTTCTATTTATGGCTTTGTCCAGATTTCTTGCTCTGAGGTTGAGAGGTATGACAAATGTGTCGGGGTCATCACCATCAGCCAGAGACATTTCAAATTGTGACATACTTGTTGCACCCCACTCCCCCATGTAGTGACTCTGGATTTGTCCAATTAAGGCAATGAGCAGTTATGCAGTGTAAGTGTGCCTCACAGCTAGAGGTTCTCCTTGTTCGATTCTCGGCTGGAGTGCTTTCTGTGTGGAGTCTGCATGTCCTCCCCGCGGTCGAGTGGCCTCCGAAAGACGTGCGTGAATGGGCATGCCTTCACTGAAGGTTGGGCGTCAGGCTGGCAACTCGGCAGCATACAAATCTACTGCCAATCATTAGCGGACCGGAGTTCCGCTGTGGCGACCCCTAACTGGGAAAAGCCGAAAAGACAAACATTATTCAGAAAATGCATGTTGTTGCACTGCCTGTTGCTCTGTGTTTAAGTAGCAATGCTTTATTGACCATCAGGTAACCTTGTCTGAGATTGTAAGATGCAAGTAAGCTTTAATAAGCATACTGTTAAAGAATTATCAGCATTGAAAGTCTTTTTGTTGTTGCTATGCAGAGAATATTTACATTAACTAGATAACATATAAGCCTTAAGTATTGAAATACATATGACAGTATTTGTAATAAAGGACAGGATTACAGTACTTTTAGAAGCTGACTTGCAGCCATCTTTGCAGGCTTTACCAGTAAACTAAACAGAATGCCAATCTATCATATGTGGTCCTGTGCAGTAATCCTTCAAGCAATTTATCTTGAGCTTGTTTCTTGTTTGCTGTTCATTTTTTACTTTGATCATGTCTTCCCCATGAAACAAGTAGAGGTCTTTTTTGGATAAGAAACATCTTTACAAGTGGGGGGTATCACAGAAATTGCTACTTTCATCATGGTACTCTGTACTTTATATAAAGCTGAATATAAATTATAATTAGAACTGCAGTGCAAGGAAAAGTGGTTTAAGCTGAGTGCTGCTTGTTTTTTATACTTGATTTTGATTGGCATTCCAGTAATATATTTAAAAAGTAATTTATTTTTTCATGCCTCACAACCTTTAAGATTCCATCTACATATTAAGTAAGGTGTCATGTAGCCAATGCATTGAAATATGTTTTTTCTTCTGCACTTCATTTTGTCTTGATTGGACTCTTCTATAATGACAGTTTGGCACCCAGGGCAGCATATTTAATTAAAGTCCCAGTTTTTGTGATTTTAAGCATAGCTCTGCCCCTTTCTAGTTGGTCACACCCTTTCCCATTGGCCCCACCCATTTAACTGTTTCCTGCAGCCCCCCCATTTGATTTGAAGTCACCAGCCGCCACTGGATTAAACGTATGAAACCTGATGCTTAGTTTTGACATTTTCGTTTAAAGATTTCAGGTAGAAAATTCACTAATTTCAAGAAAGCATTGTATACGTATAATTCCATCTTGAGAGTGGGGGGGGGGTGCCTAATCTTTTGAGGAGGTAGGACTTGAAGCTTGACTAGTAAATAATGTCAGATTGGTGAGTATGTTTCAGCGTATCCCTTCACGAACAATAGGAAAACCTGCCCAATGAGCAGCCCATATGGGGTAGTGCATGGTGCAAACAAATATTTGTTATTACTAGGTTATGAACAGATGTATGTGCGTATTGAGTGCAAATGAATACAGGACAGCTTGTGTGAACATTTAAATATTTACAGAAGTGCTGAAGTAGTTGTATTTTTTATAATTCATAGGGGTGTCTCACAGTAGTGTTTAAAAAAAAAAAAAAGATGAAAACATGTTTTATTAATTGACAGCAAACATGTTCGATAAAGATTTGCATTTCTTTTTCCCTGCCGATAGTTGTTTGTCTTTTCGACTTTTCCCAGTTAGGGGTCGCCACAGCAGAACTCCAGTCCGCTAATGATTGGCAGTAGATTTTTATGGTGCCGAGTTGCCAGCCCGATGCCCAACCTTCAGTGAAAGTGAAATAATTGTTTTTTATTTGGTTGTTGTAGAACTGTGGTGGCACAAAGAGTGTAGTGCATTGTTGAATTTTTTTTTTAGCGTATCACAGCTGTCAGATAAGGACAATATGCCCAAATATGCTTATTCAAGGGACACTGCAATTTACTGTGAGCTGTACTATTCTTGTCTGTGCTCAAATTATGGACAATAAGGTGGATATTATAAGTATGCATTATGCAGTTGAAGACTGTTTAATTTTTTTATTTGAGATGTCATTGCCACTAGAGCTTAAAAAGAAGTTTTTATGTGACAAAAATTTTACTCAGATTCTACCAGAAATTTTCGTATGATGCAAGTGACAGTATAGTTTTGTTCAGTTTGCTACACTGCTTGGTCTTGTACAAATATCAGATTTAAAGACCCAAGTCGCATGGTTTCTTGAAAGTTTTCTTATGTGAAATGGTACTAACTTTTACAAACCTCATGTAGCCCACTTGAAGAGCCAGGTGCTGCCAGTTCATATTCACAATGAAGGTGCAGAAATGCACTTGTGTTTGTCTGCGGTTAATTTAACTGTTATAAAAAGCAAGTTGTACCTTTGCTGTTTATTTATATTTGTTTACCAAGAAAATCCAACTGGGAATTAAAATGCATTTTCATCAGAGACCCGGGGAAATAAGCTGCCATGAGTGCAAAAGCATCTAGACTACAACCAAGACATATTAAGAGTTAAAGTAATGATTTAATTGCACTGTGTTAAACATAAACGTTAAAGTGAATAATTTATAAAAAATATACAAAGATACTTTTGAAGATTGCATTCTTGTACACTTTATTAAATTTAAGCTTTTACAAAAAAAAAAATAAGTGTTGTTGGTTGCTGTGTACAGTACACATAGTTTAAAGGAAATTTTATACAAAAACAGTATTGGAGATAGGCACTCATGGGGGTAATGATTATTGGGTGTCCAGGTTGGGCTGCTATAAGTGTGAAACATGAAAAAAGAGATATCTATACCACTGTACTGGAAAGGAGTGTCTTTGAATTGGGACAACTAAGAAGTTAATGTGAGACAAGGTAGAGCTGAGGATATATGAGTAGTAGTTAGTGAGTAATATATAACAGAGGATGTGCAAGGGGAATGATACATGATAGAGCAAAATCCCAAAAAGGGAAGGCATCTCTGATCAATATTAGCAAAAAACTACTGGCACTCATAAAATTGTCTAAGGCCAGCTTTGAGAGAAAAATTGCACAGGACACTAAGGATAATCACAAGGCTTTCTTTAGTTATGTTAGGAACCTGGGTGGGAATTCCCAGATATGCTCAGAATTAGTCCAAAATGACAAAAAATACACCAAACCCACAGACATTGCCAACATCCTAGCTGACAGATTCAGCGCAAACTCCCCCCCCCCCACCAAAAGGGCAAATATCTATCCCAGCAGAGTGCTGCACCCCTGACATCTCAGATGCTCAGGTAAGAGCCGCCCTCTCCAAAGCAAAAAACACAGCATCAATGGGACCAGACTGTGTCCCGGGCTGCGTCCTACATGAACTCCAAGAAGAGCTAAACCCAAACATAAAACTACTGTTCAATCTCAGCCTTACTACAGGATATGTACCCAAAGAGTGGCATACAGCAACAGTGGTCCCTCTCCACAAAGGTGGTGCCTCAACTGACCCTGGAAACTATCGACCCATAAGCCTGACTAGCTTGGTCTGCAAAGCTATGGAAAGGATCATCATGGACCTCATAAATAAAGGTATTGGGGACCTACAGACACTGGATCCTACCCAGTTCGGCTTTAAGGGCAGATCCTGCCTCTTAAACCTGGTCGACTTCTTTGAAACCATCACCAAGGCCATTGACAAAGGGAAGGTGGTCCACACAGCCTACCTGGACCTCGCAAAAACCTTCGATACAATACCCCACTTGGGCATTATAGATAAGCTCACCAGCTTAAATATAAACCCCTATGTCACTAGATGGGTTGCAAACTGGCTCAAGGACAGAACCCACATGGTTAGAATTGCTGGAGCCATGTCAGACTCCAAACCAGTTACAAGTGGCGTACCACAAGGCTCAAGTCCTGGGACTTCTCTTGTTTGGTATATATTTCTCGGAGGTACAGGCCAACACGGAAGGACTGTGGCTGACCAAGTAAGCAGATGACTGCAAACTGGGCGCCATAATCGACTCTCCAGCCGACACAAGCATCCTCCAAAAAGGCCTCATAGAAACAGACAACTGGTGCCAGAGCCAAGGCCTCAAGCTAAACGCCAAAAAGTGTATAGTCATCCCCTTTGGCAAAAACAAGTGCCCACAAATTACCACATAGGTGGTAATCCATTAAGTACAGAAGAAGTAATTAGGGACCTGGGGACCCAAGTTGATAGCAATCTCTAATTTGACAACCACGTGGCCAAAGTGGTTTGAAAAACATTTTCTATAGCCCACCTAATCATGAAGGGATTCACATCTAGATCAGGGGAGATCATCGTGCCTCTTTACTCATCCCTCATCAGGCCCATAATCAAGTACAATGCCCCTTTTGGGATGTACCTTACCAAACACCTGCAGCAACTGGAAAGACCCCAAAAGTACCTCACCAAGAGGATCAAAGGGCTCAAACAGATGCCATATGCTGCCCGGTTAAAGAAACTCCAGCTCTACTCAGTGGCATACCGCCTGCTCAGAGGCGATCTGTGCCCGACGTATAAAGCCATGTCCAACCCGGAATTAAGGGACATGTTGCACCTCAAAAAATCCAAATCCCATCGAGCTACGCGCTCGAGAGACTTGAACCTCAGCACTGAAATAAATAGGACATGCTGGAGGGACAGATTCATAACCCAGAGGCTCCCTTCACTCTGGAATAAAATCCCAGTCCAGGTTAGGCAGAGTCCCTCATTGACTCTCTTCAAGAGGAATCTTGATGAGTGGATGGGAGATCGTAGGTTTACCCCGGGTATCACTTCTGTGTCACTGTTAGACAGAGGCACAGTATACTAACCTCGAAAGAGGGCATAGCAAAATTAATTTAAAATGGGTGGCGAAAGCCAAACATACTCTGGCTAGGCTTATAAATTCCCTAGGGCAGATAGCCTAGTATGAACCTATGAACCTTATAAATAAAAATGAAAGGGTGAGGAATGCCACTGGAGGTGGACCACCCTTGCCTCCCCACATGAGATAAGTATTAACTGGCCTCAAGTCATACCACCAGGACATATGTTGCTCTCATGCTTAATGTTGATGGGTGTGGATTCTGATTGCATCATAGCTGTGGTCCTGTACTTACTGACTAGTAGTCCCTCAAGTATTTCACCATGCTGGAAAGCAGTCCTCGGACCGCTTTTCTGTCATATTGCATCATCATGGACATTACCAGTGTGTGTCACAATGATATTAGTAATAAGGGAATCTGCTGAGCACACCATCTGACCCCACCTTTCTTTTGATGTACAGTTCTGCAACAGGTACAGCAGATTTTTTAAATACAAAATGTGGGTACAGTATATTGCACCAAGAATGCACAGGAAATTGGCTATAGCACAAAGTTGTTGTGTGGCACTTCTTTAATCCATGACTGTTGCTGGGAAGTGGATGTAATCATCCACCTTGGTGCACATTGCTGCCAGGAAATGCTACAGAATTTGAATGGCAGCTGCCTGTGATACTCCTGTGGCATCTCCCTTATGCTGCTGAAGTGTTCCAGAGGCCAGTATACCTAGTCGCAGACAAACTTTTGTTAAGTGTAAAAGTAAAAAAAATTAATAAATAAAGTGTATGCATATCTGTGTTTTGTGTGTGTTTGAGAGAAAATGATTCAGCAGTGGCACCAGCAGTTGAGGTTTGCATACCTTTTGACCACTCAGCTCAAGATAGAAATTGCAAAGTTGCTTGAACAACAGGATTTGTGTTAGCATGCATGTTCTGATCCACAACTGTGTTTTGGGGTGGGGGATTGGGGGGGGGGGGTTAAGACTGATCCAGCAGTGGCAGCAGTAGTTAAGAGGTTTGCATACTTCTCAATCTCTTAGCTGAAGGAATCATTGAGGGAAATGTTTCATTTGATGTCAGTGAAGTGCTTGGGCTGACATGGACAAATTACTGAAGGTGTCTTTGGGGAAATGTTTTATTTGGCATCAGTGAAGTGCTTGTGCATACATGGAGTAACTATTGAAGGGATCATTGGGTGGTGATGTTCCATCTGGTGTCAGAGAACTGCTTGGGCATACATGGGAAAAGTACTGAAATCACGGGGGAAATTTTGAGTTGGTGTTAGTGAAGTACTTTGTGCAGATATGGAAAAACTACTGAAAGGGTCATGGGGATATATTTCTTTTGGTGTCAGTAAAAGTGCTTTGTACAGACATGGACAGACCACTTAAATGATTGTTGGGGAAATGTCTTATTTGTTGCCAGTGAATGATTTCTGCAATAATGGACCAATTACAGAAGGGTTCATTTGAGGAAATGTTTACCACTGAAGTCTTTGTGCAGACATTTCAGGGGGGGGGGGGTTGTTTCATTTGGTGTCAGTGACATGCATGTGCAGACACAGATAACTTACTGAAAGGATTGCTTTGGGGAAATGTTCCTTTTTGTGTCAGTGAAGTGCATGGACACATGGAGAAACTATTCAAGGGATCTTTGGGGGAAATGTTCCACTTGGTGTCGGTGAAGTTCTTTTGCAGGCATAGACAAACTACTGAGTTTGGGGAAAATGTTTCATTAGTGTCAGTGAAGTGCTTTTGCAGGCAAGTGTTCCATTTGATGAACAGTTGACTGCTTATGGAGACATGGCCAGACTACTCGGGTTCATTGGAATTAACGTTTCTTCTCGTAGCAGTGAAGAGCTTGAGCAGGCAAGGACAGACTGCTAAATGGATCACTGGAGGAAATTTTTCATTCGGCATCAAAGAAGCTTGCTTTAGGTCACTTACTATAGCTGTGTCATGGTATTATGAATGACAGCAGTATTTTACTTGGCTTATTCTGGAGGACCAGAATCTTCACGTTTGCTACTTGATAATTTATATCCAAAATAGCACAGTCATGAAGTAGTCAACATTACCGCCTTCCATTACTTATGTCCCCAGTTCAGTTCTAAATGGTGTCACTTTATCTGAATCTGTACAATCTGCCTGTGAATTTTGATATTACATTTCCTCCCATATCCAATGACATAATGAGTGGTGAAGTTACACTTCTTCACTTGCTGTTACTGTATTGTGTGTCCATGTGCCTGGCAGTTCATTGGAACCCTGTTGAGGATAAGCTCCAAATCTACTATGCCTCTGCAATGAGGCTAAGTGGGTAATTGAGGAAATAATGAGTGATTTTTGGCAGTGTGGCATGTCTGACCACCTCTCAGTACATGAAGCATCACTGTTGGCTTACACCAGTGATGGCGAACCTATGACATGCGTGTCAAAGGTGACACTCCATGACATTTTGATTGACACACCAGCGTTCACCAATACCTGAGTTACCAAAGAAACTGAATGAACAAAAACACAAGAAACGTGACCCTCCACTTATATATTAAAACTCGGCAACAAAAAAATCATTAATTGATGTTACTCAAATCAAATGCAATGTGCTCCATACTTTTTTCAGTTCAGTTCAAAATTACTTTTAAAAGTAGGGTAATTTTTGGTGCACTATTTTAAGTCCAGTTATCAGTGCGCATATCATTTTCTCTATTGTAAGTCACTGATTTTTCTTTTATTTTTATAATACATAGCAGCACACATGATTGGACTGTATTTTTTTAAATCAATGAATATATAAAGAATTGTTCTCTTTTGTTTGTGTGTGTGTGTGTGTGTGTGTGTGTGTGTGTGTGTGTGTGTGTGTGTGTGTGTAAGTCACGATAGGCGTTTTCCGAATTTTTGACTTGCACTGTACATTATTTTTTGACATGCAGCATGATTTGGAAGAGCCTTAGGAAAGAGAAAACTTGCCCAAATGAAAATAAATAGCTTTAGGTAAACTGTAGATCGTGGTCGTTAAGGTACTGGGGGACATTTTTATTGTAGTCTCACACTGGATGCATTATCCAGGCATCTTCTCCAATTCATAGGTAAATACTGGGTGAGCAGTTAGGATAGGAGGTGATGTAACCAATCTACAGGAAAGTCCCCAGGAGTAGATGGTATTTCTGTGAAAGTTTGGAAGCTAGAAGGGAAAAAACTGATAAAGATCTTGGAAGGTTTTGTTTAACAGTATTTTATGAGGAGAAGTACCAACATCCTGTGTACCATCAGTGGTAGCTGTAATAGCTAAAGAGGGTAAAGATCTATCAGATCCAGCTTCATATTGACCCATTACAATAGTGAACCATGATTATAAAGTATTTATGTCTGTAATGGCTAAAAGAATGGCAAAGGTGATGCCGAAAATTGATAAATATAGATCAGTGTGTTTTTTGTGTTGGGGGGGCAAACTTTTGACAACATTAACACAACACTGATAATCCAAAGGGAAGCAGAATGTAAGAAAATACCACTGTTCTTGGTCCTGATGCAGAGAAAGCATTTGATGGAGTAGGCTGGGACTTTCGGAGCAGAGCAGTGGACACATTTTCATTCCCTGATAAAATTATAAGTTTGTTTAGGAGCCTATATGAGGGGTCAGAGGTGAAAACTTAAGTGGACGGGAGGTCCTCCCTGATAATCATTGCTTGAGCACAGAAACCTTGCAGGGGTGTCCTGTATCGCCTTTGCTATTTGCATTATATTTAGAACCATCTGCAAAGAAAATAAGGGACTCAGAAATTTAAGGATATATTTGGTGAGGTAGTCAAAAAACTGAATTTTGATCAGGGCAAAATGAAAGGTGGTGATGCATAACAGAATGGTGATAAAGCTGCAGAGAGTGGCATTAGAAATGAACTGCAGACATCCAGTGCAAGGTATGAAAACATCACTCATGGGAATCTCACTATTTAAACTGTTGAAAAGCAAGTAGAAGAGTCAGTCAAGAGCAGGTACTGAAGAAAACATTACATTTAGCTTTCATTGTTTTACTGCTCTGATACGAAAGAGAGGTACATGATAAAGCTCAAATAAAGTAGCAGTTCTGTCATTTTGCTGTGTAATCTCTGCCAGTACAGAAATGTGGATTGCGGCCTGTAGGATTAATAACTAAAAGAGGTTGGCATAATGGCTAAGTTGCTTACCTTACAGACACAAGGTGCAGGATTTAACTCTCACATGGTGCAAGTGGCTAGGCTTAAAGGAACAATCCCAGTGTTAGAAATTCGAGTTCAAAGTCAGTTTGACCACTGGAACACCAGCTTTGATGACATCAAGTAAATTCCCGCCAACAGTGTCATTTTACTTAAAAATCCTTCCTTTGGGCTTTCCTGCAGAGTAAAAATCTGAACATTAAAACCTTTTGGTCTGCCAGGTCTTGCATCTTTCATTTGCTGCAGGTAATGACCCCCCTCTCCCGCATTTAACAGTCCTACTGCATTCCCAGGGCAACAAAGGATAAAAAGTGGGTCGTAGCATATTGGAGAACAGCTGGAAACATAAGCACTAACCTATCCCTACAACAGCGGTAGCTCCAGTCTTATTTTCTGTTACGATCATCCATGTGTTTAGAGCTACCTGGAGATTGCAGTACAGTCATCTTAAAGGGACAAGCCCAGCCATTAAAATTTAGGACCACAGTACAGCTGACCGAAGTCATGCCCACTTTACCACGTCACTCATATCCCTACCCACGATGTCCTTTTTCATTTAAATATGCTGTATATCTTCAGCTCCAGTCCTATTTTGCTCCCAGTGGCAACCACGCTTTGTTTTTACAGTCCTGTCGCAGAATGTCCAGATTTTTGCTTCATATTTGTTGTCCGTTTTTCATAAAATTGAGGTTTTCTACCCAATTAATTGCAAATCATTAATGAATGGGTTAGAATATGACAGAAATTTCCGCTTCAGATTTCATACCCTCCAGAAAATTCATGATAATGCAAAACCAGCTATTCTATTAACTTTCTAGGTTTGTAAGAACAATATTTATTTAAAAAGAAAAAAACAAAAACGTATGGAAAAGTAAAGCTCTGTAGCCCATCCCCATTTCTCCATTAGGTAGAAGCATATACTCACTAAAGTGAAACATTCATTTTTCAAATGTTTGCCTTATCTCCACTGCTATACTTTATTTTATATTACATATAAATATCTTTAAGTGTACAGATAAAATTTTTCTGCACTGCCCTCTGCTGATCTCTTTGCAGCTTTGGGTTTTTCTATCTAAACTGCTTAAAATACTCACCCTTTGGCTATAGCACTGTCCCAACTACTGTAGTCCCAGTAACTGATTATTCATTGTTCCCTCTCTCAAAAATACTAGAAAAAAAATATCCATTCACAAATCATACATTACCTAACTCTAAGTTAACAGAACTACTGCTAAAAACCCAACTTGCCTTTTCCAAAACAGAATCCTGGATGCAGTAAAATCACCTTGCCCTTAACACCAGCAAAACAAAACTAATGATTTTCACACCTACTAGAAACTCCACTTTTGACAGAAACCTTTTCTTCATTATACGCCAAAGTAACACCCCTCTTGAAATAGTTCCCAGTGCCAAACTGCTAGGCATCATCATTGATGAAAACCTAAAGCTTAACTCACACATAACACTCAACTGTTAAGAAAACCCATCAAAAAATTGGTGGTCTCTACAAACACAACCATTATCTCAACCCTTCCTCCCGGCAAACACTTGCATCTACTTTCCTTCTCCCGTCTCTCATGTACGGCGCTCCCTTATTCATCAACCTCTAACTAGGCCTACGTTCCAAACTCGAATCCTCCTACCATAAAATTTGCAAATTTGCCACCAACACCAGAAATTCATCTCATCATTGCCACTCCCTACACACCCTCAAATGGTTAGAACTGCCCAACTACCTCAGATATCTGCAGCTTACCACCGCACATAAGCTGATCTTCAAACCAGCTGACTGCCCATCCCTATCCACATCCCTAATACCCTACACACCCTCCTGCTTCCTAAGATCCAAGAACCAAAATCTCCTACAAGTATACAAACCCTCTCATCCCCCTGGCCAAGTACTGCTAGCCTACACCGTAGCTAAATTATGGAAAACTCTCCCCTCTCCACTACGCAACATGTCTAACCATAACGTCAAGACCCACCTGGTCTCGCACCTGTCCTCCAAATGGGAATGCCCTTCTCATGCTCCTACCTAACCCCCCCCCCCAACTCATCCTCTGCCATCTCTCAAAGATAAATGTATATCTCTATATCTTACTGAAAATGAAGTTATCTATTACTATCTGTTACTCTCCAGTATACTATTCTCTCAGAAAAGTAACCTTTCTTATCATTCTTCATTTTTCCTTTGCAAGGAATGTTACACAAGAAAGCCTATGGCACACTGTTTTTTTCTGTTTCTGTTACATTCTTAATGTTCTCTATTATGTAACATCTCTTATTTACTATCATCATTAATGTAAATTCTTGTGGAGCTTTTCTCCCCGGGCCTCCACTGAAAACGGGTCACCATGACCCAGTGGACTCTCCCGGTCAACAAATGCAAATAAAATAAATAAGTAAATATTTAAAAAAATGTCTGGATTTCTGGTTGTAGGAGGCTGACAGGTATGGTAATGTTCCTCCCACTTTGCAGGTGCTCTGTACATTAATATCGCTCATTGTGGTTCGTTTCTGTAGTAATCACAATGAACGATCGTTTAAAAAAAAAACTGTATAGTGTCCAGAGGTGCCGTTCCCCAATTATTTTAATAACCGGAATGAACGATCCTTGTAGAAAGAACACTTTCACTGTCTGGAGCTGTTGTTCCCTCCCATTATTTTAGGCTTTGTCCTGATTTCTTGCTCTAAGAGGCTAAAAGGTATCCTAAAGTTTCTCCTGCTTTGCAACCACTCCGCACTCTAATAATTTTGTTTTAGAACAATCGTTCTTTGTGGTTCTTTTCTATACCAACCACACAGAACAATTGTTATAAAAAGAAAACATTTACTGTCTAGAGCAGTTGTTTTACACATTATTTTAGGCTTTGTCCAGATTTCTTGCTCTAATATGTTGGGACCAGAAGGCTCTTATGGTCTTTCCTGACTTAGTTACCGCAATTATGCAGGATGGAGTATGCAGTGCATTAAAGAAATTAATTTGCAGTTCCTTAAATTTTGCTTCATTGATTGCTTGCATTGCTTTTCCATACATTAAGCATTTAGTTTTTGCAGTGATCGTTCATTGTGGTTCGTTCCTATGGTAACCACAATGAACGATCCTTGTTAGAAAGAACACTTCCACTGTCCGGAGCTGGTGTTCCCAGCCATATTTTAGTCTTTGTCCGGATTTCTTGCTCTAAGAGTCTAAAAGGTGTGCTAAAGTTCACTTGTTTGCAACTACACCGTACACTAATAATTTTGTTTTTAAAGAGATTGTTCTTTGTGGTTCTTTTCTGTTCTGCTATTCTATTCTACATCTGTACAGTGTGAATCTTTTTAATTTTGACTTTTTGTAGTTCTCAAAGTTAATGGTGACCAAACCATGATTTATTTTGCTCAGAGATAGGTTTGTGAATTAACTATGCTGTATGAAGGATGAGGGAGTTTGCTAATAATTAATGCACTTCAGCATTACCTCACTTCTCTGCCTACATCAGATGAACAGCACAACACAGGAGATGACTATATATTCTGCCCATACAAACTGGTTGGCTGATACCATTTTATTTCAGGAAAGTATCTGATTCCCCTGAAATGTACCAGGCTGAGCAAGCTAGGCTACTGAAGAGTGTTTTTGGTGTTGCTGCTTCATATTATTTTTTGGTAAGGGGAGGGGAGTGTCATTGTGGTTGCCTGCTCAATAGATTTAGAAGCTGCTGACACTTTCCAGGGTATGCTGGTTGTCTAAGAGGTGTCAGTCATTGATAGAGAACAGGTCTTCCACTGGCTTCTTCATATATCCCCCTGAAGTTCAGCACCTTAATCAGTTTAACCTCTAATGCTGAGCTTAAGCTGCAGTACAGAAGGGGTTTCATTTCTTTGGGTGTGGATTTTAGCTGTTTCATAACCACAAGAGATACAGACTCATTAAAAGAATGAATAATGCGATTGGCCAGGTTGTTAAAGAAGATGCCATGAACTATGGGGCTAGTAAGTGGTGATGCACATTTTTAGAGCCTGTCAGCTTTATATTGCACTCCCTAATCACACTGCAATCAATGGTGCATACTAGAATTGCTTCTGTATTGGTCAGATACACTGTGGTTTTGCATGGTCCCTCACTGTATAAATTAAGTAAGTAGTGTGAAAATATGCAGTCATGTCACACCAGTTTCACGGTTGTAAGTTAGATATACATGCTTGTTCTGTTTCTTCTTTTTGATACACAGATTTCCTCAAGAGGCAAATAATGTGACTCAGTATCCCAGTTTCCTCTCAAAACCTGCCACATTTTGTTTTGGTCCACACAGTCAAAGCCTTTGGAGTAGTCAATAAAGTAGAAGTAAATATTTTTCTTTCTTTGAGTCTCTTGCTTTCTGTATTATACACTGGATGTTGACAATTTGATCTTTGCTGCCTTTGCCTGTAATAAAGCCAGCCTGAACATCTGTCAGTTTTCAGTCTGTGTATTGCTGGGGTATAGCTTGCAAGACTTGAACATTTCCTTTTCACCGTGTCAAACAAGTACAATTGTTTGAAAATTGAGTACTATTTAGCATGGCAATTTTTTGGGTTTGAAGTATAAACTGACTTATTCTGTATAATGCAAAACGAAACCCCAAGTGCAAAGGCAATAAAAGTCAATAAAGAATCCAAAGGCACTTGACAAGCTCTCCTTAAACTAAAAAAAAATCTTTATTCCGTGTAAGCGCTTTCGTAATGATAGTCATTACTTCTTCAGGCACACAAACTTTTACATGAAATGCCTCACATTTATATACAAACTCATTGAAACACTACCAGTCAAATCATTCAAATTTCCCTCCAAAATATGAGGCTAATTAATCAAGATCATTTAAAAAGACATGTACATATAATACATGATCAAGTACCTAAATACTACTAAAACTCAGTGGGGGTCAGGTTTGAATGATATGGTTCCCCCAAAGCCAATTTTAAAAGCTAGGAAGTTGAAGCACTGATTTGTTTATATAATTTTTTTTTAATATTTGTAATGTTTTACTTAATGATTGTATAAGGTTTTTGTATTTAAATGTAGGAAGTTTTAGAAGTGTTTAGACTGTCATTATGAAAGCGCTTAACACGGAATAAAGATTTTTTGGTTTAAGGAGAGCTTGTCGAGTGCCTTTGCCTTTGGGTTCTTTATTGACTTGCCCTTGGGGTTTCGTTTTGCATTTATTTGATTTACTTGCAACACCTTCATCTATGGGACCTTTGTTGGATTTTTTTGTTTTTATTCTGTATAATGTTCTCTGCTGTATTTTCCATATTTGCTGGGAAAATTTCAAGCAAAACTGCAACAGCATTAATTTATAACATTTTTAAACAAATCAGCTGGAGTTCTATTGCTTCCTGTAGCCTCATATTTGCAAGGCTTTCTAGGGCAATTTAGCTTTAACTTCAGTGTCCAGGATGTCTGGCCCCAGACTGGAAAACATACCATTCTATATCTATCTGTATATATATATATATATATATATCAGTGATGCTAGGGTTTTCTCATACAGTACCTCTGCGTATTCCTGCCACCTCTTCTTAATATCTTCTGCTTCTGCTATGTCCCTCCTATGTTTGCCCTTTTTCATGCCAGTTTTAACCTCTATGTTCTACCTAGAGGTTTTCATTAATATCACTAATTTTCCTGAAAAGATCTCCTATCTTAAGTAATCTGTTACCTTCTTCCATTTCATTGCACCGCTCACTTAGTATGACTCCGGATTTCTTCTTCTTCCTGGTCTCTGGAAATCCACATTCCATTTGACATATTTTCCCTTTATCCATTGCCTGCTGCTCTCATGTGTTTTTTTTTCTTGGTGACTGCTCATGCTTTCACAGACAGGCATTTTGCCTTTCTCATCTTCTTCCAATTTGGAATATTTTTGTTGCTGTCTTCTAGGTGGTATCACAAACTTCTGTTCAGAGTTCTGTCTGGCAGTCTGTGCACCAGGTATTATGTTTTCAACCTCTTATTCACCTCAGCTACATATTAATTTGAAATAGTGTTGTGCTTGTTCCTAGCTGACATGTAGGTTTTTCTTGCTTTTTTTGTTAATTCTACACTCTGTAATAAGTTGATGGCCAGAGCCACAGTAGGCTCCAGGTCTTCTTTTTACTGAGTGCAAAGTCGGCTTGATTTTAGTATTGATCATCTGGTGATATGCACATGTAAAGCCATTTCTTAGGTTGTTAAAGTGTTTTTGCTATGATCAGAATTCTACAAGTCGATGCCTTGTTTATTATTCCAGTAGCACTTTGCCACCTTTATCATTACAGTGACCTATGGTGACTGCAATGTCTTTTTTGATGTTGTTTAAAGAAGGTGCTACAGATCTGGATAAGAATGGTCGACTTCCTCCTCTTCATCAGTTATAGTTCCGGTGTAATCTTGTATCTCTCTAATTTTAAATGACTTGCCTTGAAGCTACACACCAGGGATATGGAGGTGGTAGCGGTCTGCTGCGAGTTCAGTCAATAAGGAGGGAGATGAATTCTTGATGAATGCTGCAGCTGCCCTGAGCCTAAGGGCATAATCTGCACATGTCAGTGGTGTAGCAGTGCAATATTGGCATTTTGAAATGGAAGCTAGTGGTGTATTTGCAGTCATGGTTGTGTGGTATTTTAATTGTAGTAACAAATGTAGCAGGTGGTTTCCCACAGTTTCAGAGCAGAGGAGATTCTTGTGGCTCTCAAGTTTAAAATTACTTTTTTTGTTTTGTTTTTGTTAAATAACATTGATGTAGAACCTGCTTAGGATATCTTATAACCTATTTATATCACTTCTTTTCAGTCTGCATATCATTGCATCATTTTTGGGTTGCAAACAAGAACTATTTTTAAACTCTCTTAACTGTGAGAGCCCACTCCATTTCTTCTCCAACATTCTTATGTACAACAGATGACTATGCAGTGTAAAGGGGCACATTCCAGTCCATTGTAGTCCACTTAATTTCTGTGATGCCATTATTGTGTTCTTGTCACATCATCCTTAACCAAATCAGGTTTACCTTGTATATCAAGAATAAAGATTTTTTTTGTCTTGGCTTACATTTTTGAAGAGCTTTTCTCCCAAAGCCTCTGTTGAAAAGGGGAATTTTTTTCCCCAGTCAGGCTATCATGGAAAATAAGTAAATACATACATTTTCACTGCAGTTTCATGTGCCTAAGAATCTATGATACCTTGTTCCTGTTGTCAGGAGAAGTAAAACAGTGGCACCAACCCCAAGCTGGCTTCTCAAAGCTGATTGAAGGCTCACCTGATTGTCACTGGGGTTCATACACTTTTTATAGCCTTCTCTTTGTGGATGTTATGGATAGCATGTGTAGAAGCTAAACACAACAGAAAGCAATGTTGCACAAGGTTCCAAAATGAAAACTTAAGATGTTCTTACAAAAAATGGCAACCAAACCAATCAACGACACCCAGGTGTTAATGTACCTTGCTCTGTCACCAGAAGCAAAGCACTAATCCCAAGCAATCCGATCTGATGAAGCATTGTTGCGAAAGCACTCATCCTGTGATTATTCTGGTGTTTTATTAAAGAAAGAGTTTTATCTACACGAGAATCCGACTTTTTGTGCCCGAAACCTTGTTGGATACACTGAACTACTGTAGGTTCCCATACTATCAATGTTTTGCATTAAAGAGAGAGTAATGTCAACATATGAGAACTGTTGCAGAAGCTATCACTGGTGGGTGTGGCTTTGTAGGAGGTGAGACCTGTTTTAAAATTAATAGAGGGTGTTTGGCTCAGGTGAGCACCCACAACCGGAGTGAAAAGTTTGAAGAAACTAGAGCAATTTTTATATTATTTCTCGTTATTTAAAGACTGGGCTCAGTGGGTTTTGTGAAAGGCCCGATGATCCTGTTGCACTATATGCTATGGATAATTGCCCTGTTCTGTTCCGTGGGTACTTTGTAAGTGTTTGAGGTGATTATTTGAAAAGCATACTCTTTGCAGAGGAAAACTGTGACCACAACACTTGTATACTTAATGGCAGCAGGTTATTACAGGTATGTGTAACGTTTTACTGTAGAGAGATTGTGAAACTGTGACAAATCACTGATTTCAGCTCCTATAGTGTGAATGCATGTTGAGGAACCATATGTGTCTCTGTGTGTGTGTGTGTGTATATATATATATATATATATATATATATATATATTTATATATATATATATATATATATATATATATATATATATATGTATATATATGTATACACTGTATTTCTGTTGCAGTATGTTATGTCTAAAGAATGTAGTTATTTGTAGTATTCGATTTGTTTATATTACATGTCGAAAGATTTTACTCTTCTAACATATTCTGGAAGAATCACACCAAGTTCTTGTAAGCAAGTAAAACAGCTTTATTTTTACATGCATGGAGATCTGCTACATGATAGTAATATGCCAGCAGTCTGGCTACTTGTACTTTGAGTTCTCCTTATATAGACCCTCCTGCACGTACATACACGTAGCACACAGAACATTCATTAAAATTGATAGTTTGATTACTTGTTTTTACCAGCCAGTACCACAGTTATTCTTGCACCATTAACTTTATCAGCAGTTTAAGATTAACTCCTGCATTCCTCAGTGATCAACATTTTCCAGAACATTTCAGTTTGCACGCAGTGAACATTTTTCTGCTTAACCCTTTAAATACAGAATACAAAATATGTTGACTTCAGTATTTTTCCACATTTCCCCCCTTACAACATTTTGTATACTGTTTATTTTACACAATCCCAGATACGTTGTATACCTTCTCATAATCAGAGAAATATGCTTTTGTAGCATTGGCAGAGATAACCTTCGATATTATCATTTTGATACATGGTATGCAACAGCAGCCAAGCAGCAAAAATATGATTGCACCAACACATACAGCAATTAAAATGTTCATCAACACAGAACCCCAGTTTCCAAACAGATTTTGGAAAAAGTCAGTCAAGGGGTTTGGACCAGGTTTAGTCAGTTCAGAAACTTGTTGAATTATTTCAAGATGGCTCTGAATCGCGTGCTCGTTATCAGGGATGAACGAGCAGCACTCCTCGTGTATCAGAGCGCAAGTACCTCCTTTTGCCGCTAGGGTGAAATCGAGCGCCATACGGTTCTGCAACACTACTGTTCTCATCGCGTTAATTCGTCGTCACCAATTCTAGCGCTGAAAATGTCGCATTACTCAGAGTCTCTAACAGTTTTGACAGTTTTCTCAGTTCCCAGATGGATTTTACTGTCCCATATGCTGGCAAAATACCAGCCCAAGCAATTACATCATCGCCTAGGTCCATATGTGAGAGTCCTTTGCTGCTGACGTGTGCCAAGTCATGGTGATAAATCCATGACGCATCAATGTTACCAACGGGATTAATAGGTTTATTAAGAGAACGTGCATTTCGTATTTTACCTTGAGGCAACGCATTTGCGTGCCTGATAGCTGGTATCAGATATCCCAAAAAACAACTTCCTGACCAGCCATATGGTAACCATTTATATGCTTTCCTACCACAAATAAAATAACAATCATTTGTTTTGATGGTAATATTGGTTGCAAATTCATAACTCCCATTTGGCTTTAGCCCTTAAATAACAGGCCATATACATACAGCATTTTTTCAACAAAACTAATATCATTTACATTGATGTCTTTTTATAGCTCCAAACTTAGTCTCACACTGCCCTTCTAGGGTACAATTATGAACTATTGTCAAATTACATTGGCTCAGCCCCACCTTAACTTTCCCAATCTTTTGAAAACACACTGTTCCATTTTGGCCCCAGAAGAGGCAGCGCCACCTTGTCTCTCAGTGGTACTTCTGTGGTTTCAAACAACAAACTATTCCAAGTATCATTTATTCCCAGAGGGGCTGTCCCTAACATTAAGCCACTGTGTACAGTAGGTATTGCAGTACATACCCAACAATTTGAGACATTCATTGAGGATGCATATGCATATTTAATCGCTTGATATGTATTAAAGTTTGGATGCCAGCTGGTGTGTTTGTCTCTTTTGAATGGCTAGCTTCATTAAAAGACAGAAATGTCCAAAACAGAAATATTACAATCACAATAGTTATAAACAATAAAACATTGCAATAGAACCATTTTCTCTTATTCTCATTATTGTCCTTCATGATTGCTGCTGTCTGTTTGTTCCTCAGGGGAACTCAAGTCTTTATTTAACTTAAAATGTTTTATGATTTTGCAATGCGTTAGGTGGATCCATGAGGACCTTTCTTTAATCCGAACTGCTGTTGGAGTTGCGATTAGCACCTGGTAGGGGCCCTCCCATTTGGGGGATGCCCAATTCTTGCGTTTATTATTTTGATCCAGACGCGCTCGCCGTGTCTGATTTCCGTGATCTTGGGGCCTCTTGAACCTGAAAAACAATCATTTGTTAAACAGCTGTTAGTATTGGTCAGCATTTTCCTCATGTACTCAGCTATCTCCTCACCCTCACATTCCGCAGGCAACAAGTTTTGCCACTGCGGGGACGTAATAAGGTCTCCCATACAACAACTCAAATGGGGTGACTCCTTTTGAGGTGGGAGTTGTGCGCATGGAAAGGAGGGCTAGAGGTAGACAGGTAATCCAAGACTGATGTGTCTCGCCATGAGTTTTCTCAACTTGCCTTTTAGAATGCCGTTATGGCGTTCCACCAACCCTGCTGACTGTGGGTGGTAGGCACAATGGTGTTTCAATTCAATTTGGAAAACTGTAGACAGTTTCTGTATGATCTGATTGACAAAATGTGTGCCGTTGTCAGAGTAGATGCGTAGGAAGTCCAAAGTGCGGACGATGTGATTGACCAAAATTTTAGCCACTGATTGAGCATCCGGATGTGTCACCGGAAAAGCCTCAACCCACTTAGTAAATGCATCTACTATTACTAACACAAACTTCTTTAGTTGTGCCGGGTCAATTCGATGAAGTCCATACATATTGTATGAAAAGGATAGGGGTGTTGGAAATGATGCCGGAGCAACTCTGACCCTCCCGTGGTATTTAGCACATACTATGCAGGATAGACAAAACGCTTTTGCATATGCAATGAAACCCTTGGTCCAAAAGGTAAGGTGGATAATTCTAACCATAGCTGCAGGGCCCAGATGGGAAGGGCCATGCACAACTAGTGCTGCATATCTAAAAAGATTAGTAGGCAAAACATATTTATTATCCGGTCCCACATAGATTCCTTTGTTCTGCCTAACACCATACCTGGTCCAGCGTTGTTTTTCCTGTACTGTGCTAAGTTCCTGCATGACTTGTAAGGTTTGCAAATCAAATTTATCTGTTGGTTGTAATTCTGTAGGTGTGGTTTCAAGTGAAAAGGTACTGGACATAGCTGCCTCTTTGGCTGCTTTGTCTGCTAGGGCATTACCAAGTGATACCGGGTCCTTAGCACGGGTATGAGCAGCGCATTTACAGATGGCCAAACCCGTGGCGTTGGACGGCTTGTAGTAATTCAAGGATTAGGTCTTTGTGCATAATGTCTTTCCCCGAGGTTGTAACCATCCCCTATTTTTCCATTGCTGAGCAAACACATGCACCGTAGAGAAGGCATATTGACTATCCGTATAGATAGTGACATTCCTGTCCTCTGAAAGGAGACATGCCCTTGTCACAGCAATCAGTTCCGCTGCTTGAGCGGATAAGTTCCCGGGAGTGGTCTTGCCTCTATTATCTGAGTTGCAGTAGTAACTGCATACCCTACCTGTGTGGTGCCTGTTTCTGTTTTGTGTGCTGACCCATCTACAAACAGTGTCCAGTCCGCATGTAGTAAGGGTTGATCTTTAAGATCCGGTCTTGGTAGAACTTTAGAATGTATGAGATCTAAGCATACATGCGGAATACCGCCTACAGCAACAGGTAGCAATGTCGCTGGATTTAAGGTAGTGCATCTCTCAATTGTCATGTGTGGCTGCGATAACAGCGTAGTCATACAAGATAAATGTCTGCTAGGTGACAGAAATGTTAACTTGTCCTGCAGAAGGATGACTGCTACAGAGTGCGGGACTTTTAACGTAAGATCATGGAACAATACCAACGTGGCAGACGCTTGTACCGCCAAAGCGGCTGCAATTACTGCTTGCACACAGTGTGGTAATGCTCGTGCTACTGAGTCTAATTTGCTAGAGTAAAATGCCAATGGTCTTAACTTATCTCCATACATTTGCATTAAAACAGATGTCATAAATCCCTGCTTGCAATCTACAGTCTGTATAAAGGTCTTACTGTAATCTGAAACCCCAATGTTGCTGACCCAGCTATCAGTTGCTTGATCCTAGTAAATGCCTGTACTGCCTTGTCTGTCCAGTGCAGCAAATCTTTTGCCGCCATCGGTATTGCAAAAATTAAGTCTGATAGCGGGTGCACTTCTTCGGGGTAGTTGGGAATCCAACTACGACAGAAGTTCGTAATGCCTAAAAAGGACATCATTCCTTTTTTGTAGTTGGCATGGGGGCTTGTAAAATAGCATTCTTTCTGCTGTCATCTAATCGCCTGCCCTTCCCAGAGATAGTATAACCCAGGTAACGTACTTCTAATTTACAAAATTGTAACTTAGACTTATTTACCTTATGTCCTTCGTGTGCCAGAAAGTGTAGTAGTCGAATAGTCTCGGACTTACAGAGTTCTTCCGTAGTCGCGGCCAGGAGGATATCATCCACGTACAGCAGTAGGTGGCACCCTTGGGCTGGTTGGAACTGAGCCAAATTGGTGGACATCTCTTGTGAGAATATGGTCGGACTTTCGCAGTATCCCTGCGGTAACCTGGTATAGGTATAACGCTTGTCCATAAACGTAAATGCAAACCAAAATCTACTATCTTCCTGCAAGGGAATAGAGAAAAAGGCATTACTGATATCAATTACAGAAAAGTAGTTATCTGTTGGAAGGATATCGTTCAGCAGAATAGACGGATCCGGGACTATGGGGGCCCGAGGTACCACCGCGGCATTTATTGCCTGTAAGTCTTGTACCATCCTCCATGTCCCATCCGCTTTTTTACTGGAAATAAGGGCGATACACGGTCAGTCTGTGCACAGAATTAATACTCCAGCTTTCAAAAGTGCTGTGATTACCGGTAAAATGCCCTCCTCTGCCTTTCTGCTCAAGGGATACTGCCGCTTATGTGGTCTAAATTCTGACTTGGGTCTAATCTTTACCTGTCCTGCCGCTCTAATCAGTCCGATATCGTGCTGACCCTGCGACCATAATGAGTTTGGAATCATCTGCAATTGAGATTCTTCCATGGGGGTAAGGAGACATAGTCATAATGTCCCAGGGGATTGTATCGGTTTGTCTTCCCTGAGGTGCACGGTCGGTCTGGCTTGTGTAACCCAGTTAAGTTTTTGAACCTGAATGCCCTTACCTGCCAACTGTTCTGGTGTCCATCCTACCCATTCAGTTATTTTCTTACCCACGAGGTACCATGACATTCCTTCACCCTCCGTGACTGAAATATGTGTGGTTAATTCATTCTTATACAGCAGCTGCATATCCCTTGTAAGGCTACATGTGACTGCAGAATTACCTAGTGTGTCCCAAAAAGGCTATGCAATACTAGTTTGGTGACTTTAAAACTAAGAAATTTCTTTTCAGATTCTAAATCAGGTCCGCACATCTTCTGTAATACATTGTGCAATGTAATGGATCTGACACCTTCGGATTTGTTATGCCGTATTTGCTTAATGCCAAATTTGTAAGAGCCGTCACTACACTCTGGGGCCTGTCTCTATCAAATCATTACTATACCAGTAATGTAGATCTCCCTGCCCTCTAATAGCATTGCACTATTCAGTTCTATTCTCCTTGCCACCATCCCGTGGAGGTTGGGACGGCTGCTATACCGAACACTTGCATTAAATCTCTTCCTAGTAAATGTACTGGGCAGATTTCTGAAATTATTACTCGGAACCGTATGGTTTGGTTCGTCTCTGGGTCGGTAAACCACAGAGGTTTGGACAATGGCTCTTTGTAAATACGACCATTTGCTGCTTTTACAAGCACATATTCATCCGAGGTAACATCGGATGATATGGCAGTACTTCTGACTAACGCTCGAGAAGCCCCTGAGTCACAAAGAAATTCTATGTCTCGGCCCTCAACTTGCAATGTGATCACTGGTTGGGATTCCAATTGCATAGTTGATGCTAGTGCTGTTAGATTTACCATTTGATATTTCTCATTTTCTGCCATTTCCTGTCCCCACCCATCGCCTTCACTTATACCTACTTCCCCATTCTCACTTTCTTCTTCTTCCTCATACCCTCCATCTACGCCTTTTGACCATCATATAGTCATGCGGTACCACCGAAGCAACCATCGGTTTCTCCGGTCCTCTGCAATCTCTGGCGAAATGTCCTTTCTTACCGCACTTAAAACACTCCCCTCTTTGCCTACCCTCGAAATCCTCAGAATGACTTATGCCTCCCGTCCTCGCCCTCTTCCCCTGCCACGCCTCTTCCATGATTTGCGGAACCTTGAACTAACATTAAAGTTCCATCTTCACTAACTGTAAAAGTCTGGGCTTTTTTATTTTTTTTTTCCTTCAGGTATTTCTCAGCATGTCTAGCATAATCCATAAGGGGCTGTAGACGCTGTCCTGTGTGTGATCATATGCTTTTGTATAAAGTTACCAATGGCTGTCTTGCAGCCCTTTAGGAATGCATTTTTCAGTTGCTGTTCATAGGGCGAGTCATTTGCCTGATTTTCTGCCTTAATCAACCCACTATGAGCATCAAAACATTGTGTGAGACGATGTAGATAATTGTCTACGGTTTCGTCATCTGATTGAACGCATTGATTAATGCAAGTCCAATCTGCTTTGGGCTTCCAATGTTCTTCTATTTTATCTAGGAGAGTCTTTATTCTGGTTCTACACACTTCGAGTTAAACGGCAAGGCTCCCCTTCCTCTGGTAGCAGGGGTCCCAAGTTCCGCAAATAAGGTGCCAATCAGGTCCTAGGATTTGCCTTATTACTTGTTCAAATTCTACAGCGTTTAATCTATAACTCATTCTCATGCCCCTACGCCTGTAATGGAATTTACGATATCTACTTTTGGATGGGGAATCCCTCTACCGCTTTAGGATATCATCACGGGTCCACGGTCGGTAGACCAATATGGTAGGACCTCGCCTTCTGCGCCTGCTTGAGGATTTGCCACTTCTATCAGTGGGTATTCCTCTCCTTCCTGATCTACCTTCTCCTTAATTTTCCAGTCCCCTTCTCTCCTAATACTTCCGCCGTAAGTCAAGAGTGTTGGCAGGCTCTCTGTAATATAATACGTGGCGTGGGGGACACTCACGAAGCCTGGTATTGCGGTGGGTCCTGGTCGGGGCACCTCAATAACCTGTGCAGGGTCTGGATACTGGATGGGAGGGGCCGAGGGATTCTGGTGACTACGACTGACTATGGAAGTTTCATTATCTTCCTTTTGAACAAAGTACACATCTTTTCACTTGAATTACCACACCCTTTTTCAAATTTTGTTCCTTATGTTTTTATTTGCTTCCTCCAGCCATTTCTGTGCCTGGGGAATCCCTACCTTCTTTTGCTTCCTTGTCTTATTTCCTGCCTGTTTGCGCAGTAATCTTACTAGATTTTGACATTCTGACTTATTTAAACATCCACTAAACCCATGTTCCTTTTTCCATTTATCTAAATACTTTACATTCTTTGGGTGTAAATCAAACATAAACTTTTCATCTTCAGTTTTGTCAAGCCTTTGGCTTAACTGGTTCCTGTTCCCATTTCTCTTACGAGAAACTATTCCTGTTCCTGAGATCTCTTGTATATGGAATCTATTCACATATACCCTTATACTTTGAGAAAATTCAATTTCTCCCTTGACTAGTCCCTTAAAATTTAGACAAAAATTCCAATCAGAAACAACAAAAATAGCTTTTCTTTTTGCTTACCTTTGTGATTCCTCCGCCCTGTTTCGCTGCCACCTCACGGATTGAATCTGGAAAGAGTGACTGGCCTCTAATTTCAACCTGTTTCAGTTGGAGGTCTTTCATTCGAGGAGAGCCTGATCTCTCTCCACCTGCGCAGGTTTTCAGCCTCTCTTTGTTCGATTAAGGCTGCAGGGGCCCACGCTACGCCAGTTATGTCGAAAGATTTTACTCTTCTAACATATTCTGGAAGAATCACACCAAGTTCTTGTAAGCAAGTAAAACAGCTTTATTTTTACATGCATGGAGATCTGCTACATGATAGTAATATGCCAGCAGTCTGGCTACTTGTACTTTGAGTTCTCCTTATATAGACCCTCCTGCACGTACATACACGTAGCACACAGAACATTCATTAAAATTGATAGTTTGATTACTTGTTTTTACCAGCCAGTACCACAGTTATTCTTGCACCATTAACTTTATCAGCAGTTTAAGATTAACTCCTGCATTCCTCAGTGATCAACATTTTCCAGAACATTTCAGTTTGCACGCAGTGAACATTTTTCTGCTTAACCCTTTAAATACAGAATACAAAATATGTTGACTTCAGTATTTTTCCACATTACAAGTTCACTATTTTAACTGCAGTGTGATTGAGTAGTTATCGACACACAGATTTCTTTTACCCATTTGTCTTATTTTTAATTTGGATCTTTTTTTTAATGATTAAATATGGTACAGTGTCACTGTTTGCTGAGATATGGGAGTTAGATTTGTAGCATATATGCTGTATAGTGGAATACTTAAAGGTAGCTGGTTGTGTAATGTAAAAAGTACTGCTATATATCATCTTATTTATATAGAAGTGTCACAGATGAACACTTGAGGGGGGGGGTCAACATTTATCACATGCTTTCTTTTCATAACACCAAGTTAACCTGGATTTAGATATTCTGACTAAACAGTGGAACACTGAAAATGTTGTTTTCATTTATTTGTGCTGTTATTAATGCGTTATTGTGGACTTAACTATAGTCCTGAGTATGTCTGATGCAAGGGTTTTAATTTTGTTACCCTGTTGTTTAGTGTCTTGTCATCTCACATCCATTTCCAAAAGCTGCTGTCTTTTTTTTTTCTGTTACTATACACTGCTGTGGGCTGGGGAGCATGCATTTGGCAGATGAGAGATCAGATCATGGATCAGGATGTGTTGTTGTTGCTCTGACTACTTTCTAGGGATCACCATTTTTCTTGGAATCCACTCTTTGTCATGTATGTGTTTTGCTTACCTTCCAGCACAAGTATTTTCTGCCACTCTTAAGAACCTATTGTTGCTAACCAATGGCAGTGTAGTCCAAGTGATTTAGACAAAAAACGATGATTTTTCAAGCAACATTTAGGCCTTTGCATTTCAGTTAGTGTGTGTGTGTGTGTGTGTGTGTGTGTGTGTGTGTGTGTGTGTTTGTGTGTGTTTGTGTGTGTGTGTGTGTGTGTGTGTGTGTGTGTGTGTGTGTGTGTGTGTGTGTGTGTGTACATAACATAGGTCTGTGCCGGTGACTGGACAATGCTTGATGTTCTTGTGTGTATTTGGAAGGCTGTAGTATAACATAGATCTTTTTCAAATTTTCCCTAGCAACCATGGTGAATTAAATTCTTTTCAGCACATGTCTGGGGCTTCATCTTTTGCATAAGAACCTTGAACAGTTTGTTGTTACTGAGAAAAGAGACAATGTGATGTTTTCAGATATAGTGAATGCTTTTTATACTCACCAGAGGAAATACAAAGCTACTTAACCAGAGGCTGTGTGTGCTTTGCCCATAATCACCCTCATGCTCTACAAAACATTTCAAGGAGGGCAAGGCCTGTAAGTCCCAGAGAGTGTTTTATGGTAGCCATTAGTTTGTCTAAAATATGTTTGTAGGTAGACAAGGCAATCACACTGCTTGACATGCAAAGGGAGATAAAAAGAAGAGCAAGGGGATGTGCTGAATAATGTCTCCATTTCGTTTAATCTTCTTCTTTTGGCTTTTCCCGGTTAGAGGTTGTCACAGCGGATCAACTGTCCACTCATGATTGGCAGTGGCGTTTTACAGTGTCGAGTTAACAGCCCAGTGCCCAACCTTACACAGAAGGCACACGCACACACTCGTGCCTAGGGCAAATTTTTAATACCTGATGTAAGTTGAGATCTCTTGTTCTAGTGTTGGCTTGATTTTTTGATATATCAAGAAAGAGGATGTCTTGGATGATAGGGTCCCCAACGGCATTGAAAGCAAGGCCAAGATCTCTCCTCAAAACAATATATGAGCTGGAGTTCAGGAGCAATGATTCCAAACTTTCCTGATTACTAAGATTTTTTGAGGCTTTTTGTTAGGAACCTCTGTTTTTTATTTTTATTTTTTTCAAGCATTTGGATGGGTCTAGGTAGGCACATGACAAAGGGTGCACTACTCTGTACAATGGGTCTAACCACATCGGAGTACAGAGGAACTGTAATATCCATGATTTTATATGAGATGACCTTTGTAATTAATTGTGAGCTACAGAAGGATATTCTGACTGCAGCTGCTATATGGTAATTGAAGAATATGGCGGCACTGACCCAGGCGTACAAGTCCCTAATCTCAGACTCGATGGAGACTGGGGTGTCATCGATGCAATAGATAGGATTTTGCTATTTTCTGAAGGAGATGATACTGCATTTCTTGGTATTTAGTTGTAGTCTTTTTTTGATGCACTAGGAATTAACACGTTAGTTCTGCTTGAAGGGTATTGGTAGCATCAGGTGAGTAATAACTACACCCAGCTTACAATTATTCATGAACTTAATCAGACAGAGATTCTTGTTTTATGTGTTTAGGTCAGAAATAAATTCCAAAAAGGAAGGGTCTAGTACTTAACTCTGGTGCACACCACTGATCAGATTTTAACTGAGGAACCATCACTGACCCCTTCTGCTTGCATTCTGTTCTCGAGCCAGTTTGCAATCCTGTTTTCCACATAGGGATCAATGTTTAAGGGCATTTAACATAAGTCACACCAGATGGTAGCTGACAGTAACATCAACCAATCTGTCTCCATTTGTATACACACAGACATGGTTGGTTGTACCCCAGTGGCGGATCCAAGAATTTTCAAAGGGGGGGCAGTCTGGTCAGCTGAGTACCTGGGTGAGACTGGGAAGTGGGACACTGGGTTTGGTGGTTGTGGAAAGATTACCTAGACAGCAGTATACATTCAATTCCAGATGATGTTGCTTTGGATGTGGTAGTAGAAACAGGCATTTCCTGTACAGCACACAGTACACATACAGACAGTACAAGTATTTTCAATGCTTGCCTGGAAGAGATGATTGGTTACTATACAAAGCCACGGTCTCCTTCCATGGCATAGTGGGCATATGCGCTGTTAGGAACTTGGAAAGTGTCACACTGAAGGTGGAAACAGCTGTGGAGAAATATTTAGTTTTTTTAAATTAAATAATGACTTATGTGGACACAGCAAAGTTAAGTTTAAGTATCACAGTAAGCATGGAAGTAGATGTCATGTAAAAATTGCAAAAAACAAATACTCAGTTTAGTCACAAGCAGTGTCTAAAAATATTGTAAGCACTGCGGCATTTTAGAAAGGATTGTAAGTCAAAACCAACTTTGTTATGCAAGATATAATATAAACTACAGGCACAGATGTTTGCATAAATTAGTAAAAGCTACATTTAAATGATGTACCAAATAACTAAACTGCTAAAACTTTCCTAAGCAGACCATAATGTTTTTGGACAGTTTACTGTTCTTGCAATGATTTTAAGCACAATTCATTTTCTTTAGGAAGTCTTTTAATAACAAAAGTCCAACTGTACCTTATCTGTTCTTTCAACAAGTTCTAGACTCTGTATGGGAGGGGGAGGCAATGCTTGTCTCCAGGAGTTTAGAAATATCAATATTGGCTGTCTTCTTTCTCAAATCAAAGTCCATTGAAAGTAAACAAAAGGAAAGGAAAAAGCCTGTTTTGAGAGGAGAAAGATGGAAAGTAAAGGAAAGAAGCGTGTTTCAAGAAAGAGTACGAGAGAGAAAATCAGGAAAGGAAGCATGATTTGGGAGAGAGTTTGAGAGAGAAAGACGGAAAGAAGTGTGTTTCAAGAGAGAAGTTTCAGATAGAAAGATGGAAAGGGAAGCAACAGGAGTGTTTATAGTGACAGACAGAAAAGAAGTGCATCTGGAAAAAAGTATTGTAAAGAAGATTACTATGAGAGTAAATGGTTGTTTCTCAGTTGGGACTTGGGGAATTGTATGTATAACATTGGTTAGGAATATATAGGAGTGTGAGCTAGGCATGCTAGAAGAAAAACAGATCTGTTTGTTGGCTTAAGTTTAGGGAACTACATGATGGCAGTCCACCACTACCATAAATTATGCAATTGAGTTTCCCACATTTGGGGAAATCATAGGCGTCAACCCAACTAAATGTTCAATGACTCGGATAACAGAAGTAGAAAGGAAGGTCACCAAACTTAAGGAGCCTATAACAAGGAAGGTAACGAGATCCTGTAGAGGTATTAGAAATATTTCAAATATTTTATGAAAGTCTGTTTAAAGTGGAGAAATATGGAAATCAAGAAAAGATAATGGAATTGTTTATGGAAGAAATAAATATGCCATTGTTAGAAGTAGATGAGGCTCAATTACTAACAGGATAGGAGGAGATGAGATTAAAATGGTGATGTATAACCAATCTACAGAAAAGTCCCCAGGAACAGATGGTATTCCTGTGGAAGTTTGGAAGCTAAGAGGGGAAAAAAACTGTTAAAGATCTGGAGGGTTTTGTTTAACAGTATTTTAAGAGGAGGAAAAATACCAATATCCTGGAAGAAAGCAGTGGTAGATGCAATACCGAAATGGGGTAAAGATGCATCAGAACCAGTTTCATACAGGCCCATTTCAATACTAAACCATGACTATGAAGTGTTTGTCTGTAACGGCTAAAGGAATGGCAAAAATGATTCCAGAATTGATAGATATGGATTGATGTGGTTTTGTGGAGGGGAGGCAAACATTTAATAACATTAACAGAACATTGATGATCTAGAGGGAAGCAAAATGTAAGAAAATACCACTGTTGTTGTTGGGTCTTGATGCAGAGAAAGCATTTGACAGAGTAAGCTGGGACTTTAGGAGCAGAGCAATGGAAGCATTTGCATTTCCTGATAAAATTATAAGCTTGATTAGGAGTATATATGAGGGATTGGAGGTGAATATTGAAGTGGGTGGGATCCTCTCTGATAATTTCTGCTTGAGCAGAGGAACACAGCAGGGGTGTCCTCTTTCCCCTTTGTTATTTGCATTATGTTTAGAACCACTGACAAAGAAAATAAGGAACTCAGAAATTCAAGGACATAATTTGCATGGTTTGTCAAGAAAAGCCGGCTCTATTTGCAGATGATATTATTTTATACCTGACAAAACCAGAAAGGGACATTATAGTGTTGTGCAGCATTTTGAGAGGGTTTCAAATCTTTTCAGGATACAAAATTAATGAAGCTAAAACATAGGCAATAGCAGCAAATTATGTGCCCATACTCAAATTGGTTCAGCAATATCCACACTTGAGGGGACATGATAAAATGAAGCATTTAGGAGTATGGATAAAAAAAGATTCTGGTGTGGCAGCTAAGGATATGTGGGAAGAGAATAAAAAATAATACAAAAACTGAGAAAATCAAAGCTGTGTTATATGGATATGGATAGTAAGATGCAAGCAGTTAAAATGTTTTTAGTCCCTTTAGTCTTGTACGCTGCCCAGGCATATTTTTATCAACCGGAGGAGAAGTTGTGGATAGCAATTAACAGAGAGATGAAGGATTTTATCTGGAAGCGGAAGATGGCAAGAGTTAAGTGGGATAAGATGATTCTTCCAATAGAACAAGGCAGATTGGGATTACCCGATTTGAAGGGGTATTTCAGAGCTACACAGTTAAGACTGCTATACATAGCACAAGCAGAAATCTATAATTCAAAGTGGAAGATGATGAAATGGGGGGAAGCTCAAAAAAGAGAGAGACTGGTATTTTGGATGCAGACCTTTAAGGAGAATAACAATAATCATACAGAATGTTATATTCATAAAGTAGAGGAAAGTATTCTGAGAACTAAGCCAAGACTGGAATGGAGAAAGGAGATGTGAAGTTGTTCAATCTCGCTGTTTATTCTTACACATGGGTATGGAGCCGAGCCATCGGCTCCGTGTCGGCCACTTTCTCATGATGCTCTCTGTCCTACTCCAGATCTAGGTTGCCGCTGCAACTGATCGCAAGGTTGTCGGAGAGCTCAGGCCAGTAGAATTTCCTTATGAAGTTTTTGACAAACTTTGTACTATGTTTCTTTAGATAATTTGAAGTAGTTTGTTGTATTTTCTAGTTCTTATAACTTAGGCAAGTTAGCCTTTAGAATCCTTTAATTTTAAGATTCCTTTGTTTGTTACAGAGAGGTTGCTCTTAGGCCTTGGCTGTTTTTTGGTTACCCCTATCCTTTATACATTTATATATATATATATATATATATATATATATATATATATATATATATATATATATATATATATATATATATATATAAATATATAATATATAGTGTGCTGGTTAGAGAGGTGTGTTTGCTAGTTAGAACATACATTTATATTCTTTAGTTGTACAGGGATCTGGCAACTTAGGACTGTTGATATTTACTGTGTACAGTGTGGTTAGTGCAGTAACCATGTTTTAGGTTAGAGTTACTGTATTTTGTAGAGTAAATTGAAGGTTGTTCAGGGATCTGGTAACTTCTATAATGTGCTTGCTTATTTCTGTTTGTGCTGTAACATGGCTGATCATAGGGAGAAGCAAAAATCTGGCTTCAAGAAGTGTTCAAAATGCAGGCAGAAGATGTCCATTATGGATGCACATGTAAATTGTGTTTATTGTTTGGGGCCTGCTCACCTCCAAGAGGATTGCTCTATCTGCCACTCCGTCAGCAGTAGGGTTTTATTAGAGAGGAGAAGGAAGCTGGTAGAGAGAGGCTTGTTGAAGCCAGATTATCAAGAGACCTTGGATAAGGCTGACCAGACCTCCAAGTCCTCAAAGGGGTCTAATCTTTCAAAGGCGTCCTCTGACCACAGGTCATCGGCTCCGAGCCTTTCTGTGAAGGTGCGGTTGCCGGCTCTGCAGTCTTTGGAGCTGTGCACCGAGCAGGTGTTTCGGAGCCGGTCCCCAAAACTCTGAAGTTACCCATCCTTCAATTGGTGGCGTCTTTGGTTCCTTCAACCCGTTCTTTGAGGACCCTTTCCGATGTGGATGTGGACCGGGTGGTGCAGAGGCTTCTGGAGAACCCGACACTGGCTAAATTGCTATCGGCTTCGACCCAACAGGGTTCAAAGCCTGAGACCGTCCTACTGGCTATTACTACTCCTCCTCTGAGCCGAGCAGGGCCTTCGGAGCCAGAGGAGGATCTGATGGTTGTGGAGCCTTCGGAGCTGAGGCCTGTTCCAGTACCTTCGGCTCCATCAACCATGACTTCTTCGGTTCCATTGGAAGAGTCTTGGAGCCGATACTCTCTTGTCTGTTCCGTGGGGGGGGGGGAGTTGAACCAATGCTTCGGTTCCGATCCTTCCTCTCTGGGCTTCAGCACGGATGTGCTCGGCTCCATCCTCTGGTTCGGAGCTCACTGGCTCGGCACCTTGGAAGCTGCTGTCTTCTTTAGAACTGGCGGCTTCCTTTGGTCGGCGCAGCGGTGCCTTCGATGCCATGAGGAGGGTTATGTCTAAGATGCACACATCATCAGGTCCTTCCTCTTCCTCCCCTAAAGTGCCACATTCTGCCTCTACATCACAGGTCCCTTTGAAGCATCGAGACCCGGAGCCTCAGGTAACCCCATTGGGTGACCCTGCTCTACTGAGACCTCACCAGAAACCACCACTGATGAGGTTCCCAGGAAGATGATATGCAAGAGGAGGCATTTAGATTTCCATCAGGAATCTTTGACGTCAGACACCAACTTAGAGGAATCGGAAGAGTCCCCATGGTCCCACTCGGAGGATATCTCCTTTGCGGATATCCTGGAAGTCCTAAAGCAGAGGGGTGACTGGCAGTCCATTAGCCCTACTGAGGATGAGTCGGTGCTCCTGAAGGCCTTTGGGTCTCAACCTTTCACCTCCTGGGTGACTCCGCCCTTCGATGAGTTGATGGAATTGGTCGCTCTAAGAACCTGCGAGTCTCCTGATTCTATGGAACCAGTCCCTCGGAGGCCCAGCAAATTTATCACCTCCCCCCAAGACCAGCTGTTCCTCACTAAGGGAGTCCCCATTGATGCCATGGTGGTGGTGGCAGCCACCAAGAAAGAGACGTCAGAAACCTCTTCCACTGTCCATTTTCCTAACAGGGATTCTAGGACGATGGACAGATATGGGAAACGCATCTTTAGTTCTGCGACATTTGCCATGCGATCGCTTATTTGACTCATTTCACCCATCTTCAAAGAGATCTCCTGAAAGAGCTTGGAGATACTCTGCAGAGTGATACAGATGGAGCTGTCTCTGACAGTGACAGCACAACTTAATACCCTTAAATCCATTGTGAACTCGTCCATGTGGCTCATTTCCTATGCAGCCGATGGTTCGAGTTGGGCAGCGGGTTCAGCGATAGCTCTTCGGAGACCGTCCTGGATGCGCTTATGCTCCTTTGTGGAAGCCTTCAAGTCTTCCTTTGTCAGCACCCAATTTGATGACTCTTCTCTGTTTGGGCCCAAAGTCAAGGAGTCTCTCACTAGGTGTGAGCAGGAGGGAAAGACTCTATCTGCCATAGGAGTCTGTTTTTCCACCCCTACCAAACCATACCTCAAAGGGCAGAAAGGTGGAAAAATGTGGTTCCGAAAGTACCAAGGAGCTTTCCAGAACACACGTAGTGAACCCCCCTCCAGGGGCAGAGGAGGGGGCAATAATAGAAGACGCCGACCTGGCAGCAGAGGGGGTCCGCAGAACCAGGGTGACAGGGATCAGTTCCTTGGTAAGCCCTATCAGCATTCCTGAAAGGAGGCCCGACTGTCCTGCTCTGGAGGCAGTCTTGTGTCGCTTGGCTTTGTATCCAGATGCTTGGCTAGGAATTACAACAGATTCTTGGGTACAAAGCATCATTACCAGAGGATACATCATCCCATTTCTAGAAAATCACCTGTTGGCAAAAAAATCCCAGATGTTCCACCCAGTCTCAGAGATCAAGCAGCCATAGAAATCCAGAGGCTGCAGGAAAAGAGTTATCCAGCCAGTCCCAGCAGACCAGATAGGATCTGGAACTTACTCCAGATTCTTTTTAGTTCCAAAAAAGACAGGGGACTGGAGGCCCATTTTGGATCTCAGCAGACTCAACACATTTGTAAAAAAAAGAGAAGTTCCAGATGGTCATGCTTCAGTCTATTCTCCCATTCCTCGGAGTGGGCAATTGGATGTGCTTTGTAGATCTCAAGGATGCGTACTACCACATCAAAATGACCAGGCCATCCAGAGATCATCTGCGTTTCTGGCTGGGAGACTCACTACCAATTCCAAGCACTGCCCTTTGCACTCACAACAGCCCCCAGAGTGTTTGCCAAATGCATGGCAGTGGTTACAGCTCACTTGACGCATCAAGGATTCCAAGTGTTTCCGTATCTGGACGACTGGCTCCTTAACGCTGCCTGCAGGCATCAACTAATTCTGTCCAGGGATCACAAACACAGACTCTGCTCTCAGGCATCACTGTCAATTTCGAAAAGTCTGAGTTGTCGCCATCGCAGCACATCTCCTGTATCGGAGCAGAACTAGACACTACCACTGCCACAATCAGATTGCCCCTGGACAGAATAGCCACTCTCCGAAACCAGGTCTTGGGCATTCTGCAGAGAAGAAAGGTACCAGCCCATCAAGTATTGAAACTCCTAGGTACCATGGCGCTACGCTCATAGCAGTTCCTTTGGGATGTATGCACATGAGGATTCTACATTGGTTACTGTTCACCCAGTGGTCGTACCAACAACTTCTCATGTCATTCTTTATCATGATTACGGACTCTTGCAAGAAGGATCTTCGCTGGTGATTGACCAGCCAACAAATTACAGTGGTCCGACCATTTGTTCTCCCCCTGCCATCAGCCATGGTGACTATGGAAGCTTCTCTGATAGGGTGGGTGGAGGCTTTTTCAGGGAAGAACAGCCCAAGGCACCTGGTCGGAGAAAGAGTCACAGTTGCACATCAATGTTCTGGAGCTGAGAGCAGTGCTTTTGGCGTTGCAGCACTTCCACGACTCTCTGCCTCTAGGGACAATTGAGATACAGATGGAAAACATGTCAGTCTGGTACATCAACAAGCAAGGGGGAACCAAGTCTTATCCCCTGTGTCGAGAGACCTTGAGAATTTGGCAGTGGGCTGTGTCCACCGGGTGCTTTCTGATAGCAACGCATATCCCTGGGAAATCCAATGTGATAGCGGACAAATTGAGCAGAGCCATTCTGCTACCACACGAGTGGTCTCTCAAAAACAAAGTTGTGGAGAAGATTTTCTGCAGATGGGGCCAGACTTGCTGCGACCTGTTTGCATCCCCTATGAGAGATGCAACCATATAGCCAAACTGGAGGCTAAGCTCTCTCAACTCAGTACTGGCGTAACCAGTCAGGAGGAGAGGGAAACCACACTCACTACAATTCCAGTCTCACATAGACCTACCATGACAGCAAACCAAACACATAAACACACACAAACATACTCGGAGGCTCTAAATAAAAATTTGCCTAAGCAGCAGAGACCTCCAAAGCAGACACCCAAGCAACCGCTACCCCAAAACAAAACACGTGCAACACATAGCTCACAAAGCCAGTGTGCCGAACAGTCACAGCCCTTGAGGCTAAACAACACACCTGATACACTTGTAATAGGTGACTCTATCGTCAGGCACACTGACGTCCCGCTCACCAGGCTGAACAAGGAGAAGGTCACGGTGAGCTGCCTGTCGGGCGCTAGGATCCGCCATATAACACAAGTACTCGGGTCACTCCAAGGCAAGTACAAATATGACTTGGTCATTGTCCATGCTGGTGTGAATGACCTGAGACGTACCTCCCTGGACTACATGAAAAGAGACATAGAGGAGCTCTCTGAGCATGTAGCCCAGGCCGGTATGACCCTGACCTTAAGTAGCATCTTACCCTCACCAAGAATGATGCCACAATATGAAGACAAGATGATCAATTTCAACATTTGGCTTAAGTATTGGTGTCATTCAAAGGGGATCCAATGCCTGTCAGCCTGGGATGACATGCTCGACAAGCCATGATGCTTCGCTAGAGACGGCTTGCACCTGTCACCCCTGGGCTTTCGGATATTGGCAAAGGCTCTTGCTACCCCCATAGTGCCTTTTTTAGGCAAGGCTCAAAAGACAAACCCACCTCCATAGGTATCACAAGGGATAAGAAACTAAGAGTGATGCTACTCAACGCCTGAAGTCTAAACCTCAAGATGCACGCACTCGAAACTCTCCTTAGCATGGAGAACATCGATATCTGTGCAGTAACAGAAACCTGGTTCAAGGCTCCCGAGAGCACCCCAGCACTACCAGGTTATACCTCATACCATGCTTTTCGGCCCCAAAACTTGGACCGAACCACAAAAGGAGGGGGAGTGTCAACATTCGTCAAAGATACCCACACCTCCAGGTTGGTGTCACAGCACGAAGCATCAGAGACTATCCATGTGAACTAACAGTGGGTAAAACTGCCTTCCAGTTTATAGCCTGCTACAGACCACCCTCCCAAACCCGGGAACCCCACTCGGCCTTCCTGAGAACACTGGAAAATATGAAGGTCTCTCCAAACACCATTATATTGGGCGACTTCAACTACCCAAACATAGACTGGGAGCATTACTCTAGCTCCAACACCCTAGCCCAAAGGTTCCTAGAATTTATAAACTCAGATGCTATGGAACAACTTGTTACCACTCCCACAAGAGGGGAAAACATACTGGACCTGATCATCACCAATATGGGGACTCTATGCTCCAGACCAGAAGTGTATCCCTCACTGGTAAGATCAGTCCATAAACTAATCTCACTGGATATTTACATCCTGACCCCACCCCCTGCCTAGAAAACCACAGTGAAAAACTTCTCTAAAGCAAATTTCACACTCCTCAAAACCGAGGTGGAATCCTTCAAAGCCCCCGGGCCTGTGGAAAATACGGCCCAGACCACAGAATCCTTTATAAACGCATTCTATGAACACCTTCAGGAATGCATGGATCATGCAATCCCAAATAAAACCAAGACCCAATCCTCCAAAGGCAGACGTCCTGTCTGGTGGACCCCAGCCATAAACAAACTATACAATAGAAGGAGGAAGCTACTACATGATAGAGCAAAATCCCAAAAAGGGAAGGCATCTCTGATCAGTATTAGCAAAAAATTACGGGCACTCATAAAATCGTCTGAGACCAGCTTCGAGAGAAAAATTGCACAGGACACTAAGGATAATCATTCACAAGACTTTCTTTAGTTATGTTAGGAACCTGGGTGGGAATTCCCAGATATGCTCAGAATTAGTCCAACATGACAAAAAATACACTGAACCTACAGACATTGCCAACTTCCTAGCTGACAGGCTCAGTGCAAACTTCTCCCGCCCCTCCCCTCCAAAAGGGCAAATATCTATCCCAGCAGAGTACTGCCCCCTGACATCTCAGATGCTCAGGTAAGAGCCGCCCTCTCCAAAGCAAAAAACACAGCATCAATGGGACCACACTGTGTCCCAGGCTGCGTCCTACATGAACTCCAAGAAGAGCTAAACCCAAACATAAAACTACTGTTCAGTCTCAGCCTTTACTACAGGATATGTACCCTACAGCAACAGTGGTCCCTCTCCACAAAGGTGGTGCCTCAATGGATCCTGGAAACTAACGCCCCATAAGCCTGACTAGCTTGGTCTGCAAAGCTATGGAAAGGATCATCATGGACCTCATAAATAAAGATATTGGGGACCTACAGACACTGGATCCTACCCAGTTCGGCTTTGTTAAGGGCAAATCCTACCTCTTAAACCTGGTCGATTTCTTTGAAACAGTCACCAAGGCCATTGACGAGGGGAAGGTGGTCCACACAGCCTACCTGGACCTTCGATACAATACCCCACTTGGGCATTATAGATAAGCTCACCAGCTTAAATATAACCCCCTATGTCACTAGATGGGTTGCAAACTGGCTCAAGGACAGAACCCACATGGTTAGAATTGCTGGAGCCATGTCAGACTCAAAACCAGTTACAAGTGGCGTCCCACAAGGCTCAGTCCTGGGACCTCTCTTGTTCGGTATATATTTCTCGGAGGTACAGGCCAACACGGAAGGACTGTGGCTGATCAAGTTCGCAGATGACTGCAAACTGGGCGCCATAATCGACTCTCCAGCCGACACAAGCATCCTCCAAAAGGGCCTCATAGAAACAGACAACTGGTGCCAGAGCCATGGCCTCAAGCTAAATGCCAAAAGTGTATAGTCATCCCCTTTGGCAAAAACAAAGTGCCCACAAATTACCACATAAGTGGTAATCCATTAAGTACAGAAGATGTAATTAGGGACCTGGGGACCCAAGTTGATAGCAGTCTCTCATTTGACAACCACGTGGCCACAGTGGTTAGAAAAACATTTTATGTAGCCCACCTAATCATGAAGGGATTCACATCTAGATCAGGGGAGGTCATTGTGCCTCTTTACTCATCCCTCGTCAGGCCCATAATTGAGTACAATGCCCCTTTTGGGATGTACCTTACCAGACACCTGCAGCAACTGGAAAGACCCCAAAAGTACCTCACCAAGAGGATCAAAGGGCTCAAACAGATGCCATATGCTGCCCGGTTAAAGAAACTCCAGCTCGACTCAGTGGCATACCGCCTGCTCAGAGGCGATCTGTGCCTGACGTATAAAGCCATGTCCAACCCGGAATTAATGGACATGCTGCACCTCAGGAAATCCAAATCCCATCGAGCTACGCACTAGAGAGACTTGAACCTCAGCACTGAAATAAATAGGACATGCTGGAGGGACAGATTCATAACCCAGAGGCTCCCTTCACTCTGGAATAAAATCCCAGTCAGGTTAGGCAGAGTCCCTCATTGAGTCTCTTCAAGAGGAATCTTGTTGAGTGGATGGGAGATCGTAAGTTTACCCCGGGTGTCACTTCTGTGTCACTGTTAGACAGAGGCACACTATACTAACCTCGAAAAAGGGCATAGCAAAATTAATTTAAAATGGGTGGCGAAAGCCAAACACACTCTGGCTAGGCTTATAAATGCCCTAGGGCAGATAGCCTAGTATGAACCTATGCACCTATGAATGTCAAATGTAGAAGCTACTTTGCCCTGAATCCCCCACCAGGGGACAGCCCAAGGGACTTGCTCATGCACGATTGGCCTCCGGGACTCCTGTATGCCTTTCCACCTATACCCCTGATTCTGAAATTCTTGCAGAAAGCCAAAACCCAGGGAAGGACTGTAATCTTAATAGCCCCTTTTTGGCCTCGTCAGATTTGGTTCCCCTTCCTTCGACTCTTATCAGCTGGAGGAACCTTGGATTCTGGACCCAGTTCCAGACCTACTGATACATTCATCAGGAGCCCTCCATCCCTCCCTTAATTCCTTCTGATTGACAGCTCCAATTCCCTACCTAGCCAGGTCACACGATTTTTCTTTGGAGGTACAGCACATTCTTGTATCTTTGCATAACGCTTCCACCAGAAAGTTGTATGCTAGTAAATGGAAGCGATTTGCTTTTTGGGCCTGTCAGAATAACATTGATCCTTATGTTGCCCCGATTGCTAGTATCCTGGAATTCCTCTCTAAGCTTTTTCACAAAGGTGCTGAAGCTGCCACTATTAGAGTCCAATTGGCTGCCATCTCAAATTTTCACTTCTGAACTGAAGGTTCTAACTTAATATCTTACAGATTATGTTGGGCCTTTCTTAAGGGCGCCATTCATCTTAGGCCGCCTGTTAGACAGCCCTTTACTCCCTGGAATCTAAATTTTGTGCTGTCCCATGTTATTCTTCCCCCCTTTGAACCCGCATCATGTTGTCAGTTTCTTTCCTGTAAGACTATTTTCTTGGTGGCCATTACTTCAACACACAGGGTATCTGAGCTTCAAGCCCTTTCTGTCAAACCACCGTATTTGGTATTCCATTCAGGCAGGGTATCTTTGAGGACTAATCCTTCATTTTTGCCAAAAGTGTGTTCCAAGAACAATCTGAACCAAACTATTGAACTTCCTACTTTTTTCAGCAATCATTCTAATCAGCTGGAATACATGTTGCATAAACTTGATGTCCACAGACAGTTGAGATTCTATTTGGACAGGACAAAGGAATTTAGAAGATCTGATCCAAATGTTTGTATCTTATGCTGATGCCAAGAAAGGATTACCAGTTTCTAAAGTTACCCTTTCCATGTGGTTAACTGACTGCATCAAACTTATCTACTCTTCAGCGAACCAAACATTAGAACATGGTGTGAAGGCCCATTCATCTAGAGCTGTCTCCACGTCTTCGGCTTATACGGCTCGTTTACCTTTGGACACTATATGTGCAACTGCCTCTTGGTCTAAGCCTCATACCTTTATCACTCATTACAAAGTGGGCAGGGCCTCCAGGGACAGGGCTTCCTTTGGTTCCACTGTCCTCAGGAATATACTCCCGTGAGCCACCCAGGATTAGGATGTTTGGGATGCTACCCATGTTTAAGAATAAATGGCGAGATTGAACAACTTCACATAAAGAAGTTATGGACTTAACATAGCGTTCCATGTGAGTTGTTCATCTCGCCTTTATTCTTACATTCCCACCCACCTTCCCCCTCCAGGGTCTCGAAGAACGGGTAGACTTGGGGTCTGGTAGTCTTGTTCTGGGATTTCTTGCTCCGGCTGGAGTATTTGGTGAGTTATACTTGCTCATGCTGAGTTCATGAGTTCAGCAAACTAGATCTGGGGTAGGACAGAGAGCATCATGGGATAGTGGCCTGGCCTCGAGCTACTCTGAGATCTTTAGCTAGTAAAGCATCTGATTCTGAGCCGATGGCTTGGCTCTGTACCCATGTGTAAGAATAAAGGTGAGATGAACAACTCACATGGAACGTTATGGTAAGTACATAACTTCTTTATTCTGCCACTAGGGATGACTGCAACTAGGGATATAGACAATAGGCAAGAGGGTGGCTGGAATTTATTGGAGAAAACTGACAAAGGAACTAATTTATTGGGAGCAGATAACTATGACAAGGTAATAGAATGGGATGATGCCAAGAATTTGCACTGCAGGTTAGAGATCACCTTCCATATCAAGGATCAATATTAGAGTGTAGGCAAAGAGAAATAGGAGGTCCTAAACAAAAGACCAGCACTGGTAGAGTTTTTAGTAGAATCTGGAACAGAAGCTGCCATTAAAAAGAATAATTAATAGAACGTATAAAATATTGCATGATAACTATAAGAATCAATCAGAAGAGGTTAGAAAGGATTGGGAAGAGAGATTGGATAAGCAATTCACAAAGAAACAATGGGTTGATATATGTATGTCTCCCAAATATGCAACAAAATCTAAAAGATTTCGGATTTTTGCTTGGAAAGGTTTACATCAATATTTTTATACTCCAAGTAGACTAAAGAGAACTTTTCCGCAGGTAGACAGCAAATGTTGGAGGTGTGAAGGGGAAGAAAGAGGTAATTGGGAACATATTTTCTGGGACTGGAATGAGTTGGCAGACTTTAATGACTTCCTGCAGGCTGTACTGTCTGAGATGCTGGGTGGGCAGATTGGTATGATGAGGGAAGATGATTTTCCTTAGCTGTGATACAAAATCGAAACTGCCTAAACTTGGTAAGGCCTTGCTGAGTCCAATTATGGTGGCTGCCAAAAAACGCAATTACTAGAAAATGGAAATCAAAATCTAAACCAACTATTCTAGAAGTAGTGAGAGATAAAACTGGAATTGAGATCTTTAGAAAAGGGTAGGAGAAAATTACATAGGAAAAAAATGGGAATCATGGGAACAATGCATACAGGGAAGAATGAGGTTTTAAAAAAGCGGGACTTAAATGAGATATGTAATGTTTGACTGAAAATGACTGAGTAGATTATAAGTAACATAATGTTTACAACTGGGAGTGTGTCAGTATGGTTTGTGATGTAAAATGGTTGCAAGTAGGATTGTGCTGGTGTGGTTTTTCATTTATATAAATATATGATTGACTACATCATTAAGTGGTGGTTTAATAAAGATGTTTCTTGTCTAAAAAAAAGAAAAGGCAGGAACTGAATAATTTATGTAATGTTGTTTAGGGTATATGATATATAGCAATATATGTGAAGTATCATGTTTGTAAATGTGAACTTGTTAATGCAGTTTGATTAAATGTAAATTTGCCTATGTCACAAGATGGTGTTAAAAAAGCTGTTGAAGTTCCTGAAATGCTACACATCACATTAGCAAAGCAAATAATTGAAAGTAGCAGTGGAAAATTCTGAAAAGAATTAAAAACTGAGGATCACTCAGAAACATTTCTGTAAGCATACACATTCTGTAAGCCAGTGATTTAATGAAAATATGTGCCTTAGTTATTTTGCAATTAGTTGATAATGACACCAACTTTGAACTTCTGGGAAAATAAACCCCTTGACAGCTGTTAAAAAAAGTCTGAAAATTCACAATGGAATAACACTACAGTAAAGCAAAATCATGTCTAAAGGAAAATGCTTTACCATTTTAAAATGAATATTAAAGAAACATAGTAACAGCATGTTTGTCAAAAGTCATGGTGACAGTAAAGTTCATTAGACACTGAGAGCTGTTCCTAAAATTACACTTCTCCCCTACACTATCTCCGCCAGGGATTGCTAAATATATGAGGGTCTTGGTTGCAGTGCATCACCCAAGCAAACTGAAATGCTCTTAAGAAAAAAATGCAGTAGTGTAATCACCAACCCTTAAATGCAGTTGTTTTGCTGCAGGTAACAAAACCCTTGTTACAACTTTAGCATTTCTACACTTACTGAAGAATACAGCACAGATATGGATGCAGATCGGTGAATAATGACTCTCAGCTTCTTTGCTCAATAATTCCGATCAAAGGAAATAATAATAGGGGAGGAAACCGGGGTCGAAAATTAAGGGCATATTTTTTTTTAAATATCACTGTAATTTACTTAAAAGGTTAAAAGAACACTAATTCTGCACTGAGTTGCATTTTCTGAGCTATTGAATGTATGATTCTCTAATGTCTGGCATTCGTGGATTACTGACTCCTGTAATTCTCTGTAATTTACCTGAAAATCAAAAATGTTATCAGGGGCAGGGCAAAAATATAAGGCAAAATCAAGAACATTCTGCAAAATTTAGGACAGCTGAGAGGTATGAATGAATGACTTGTTATCACTGCTCTTCAAGTTGGATGTAGCTGATAGCTCCTACTAGAATAATTTATCGCTCCCTTCCAAGTCAAACATAGCTGGTAGCCCCCCTCCCCCAGCTATTAAGAAGGCTGCCATTTACTTTCTTGTTGCAGCATGCTGTAGAGATTAAAAATGGGTTAATACAATTCAACCCATGTATTTTGTTTCATTCAAATATATGTAGATGTTCAGACAGCAGCACTTTGATTTTATTCTATTGTAACTGATGGGGGGAGCACTTTCTTCCTACCAGAAGTGTATAAATGAATAAATAAATTAGCTATAAACTGATGGGTGGAGGTAGAAAAGGCAACGGGCACTAGTGGAGAGTCATCCAAGTCAAGGGTGCATAATATAATAACTGTAAACTGATTAAATGTGCTAAGACTCCAAATAATAGAAGATCTCTGGCTGCAATTGCATAGCCAAGCAAACTGGACACTTCCTGTGCACAGGCTTATTGCTCATCTTCACAGGTTATATTTGCACATGTTGTTCTAGTTTGCACCTAGAAGAACACACCCCTGAATTATTAAAAAGCTGCAAAGCTTCCATTTCAAACTTTGAATCATTTCCCTTGGACTTACCAGTTTTCCATACATTTATTTATCTGGAAATCTGCCACATAGATGATAATGTGGTACACTGAGTATTTACGAGAAGAAACAAGAAAAGCATTTCAAATATATTACTAATGGAGTGTGTACATAGCAAAGGGAATGTGTACATCATACCTCTCAAGTGTCCATATTTTTGCCTCATATTTTGGGTATGTTTCTCCTAACATCTATGGTTTTCTGACAAATCACTGGTTAATCATTGAGGACTAAAGTGAGAAAATAATGGCAGACATTTGAGTTTCTAACTTCATGTCCTTCAGAAAATTCATGCTAATGCAAAACCTGTAATTCTATGAACTTTCTAAGGCTGTAAGAGCAGTACTTAAAAAATGTCAAGTGGCTTTCTCCAGATTTCTTGCTATGGTGGTGCAGCGGTTAGCGTTGTTGCATCACAGCAATAGGTTCTCCAGTTCGATTCTCGGTTGGGGTGCCTTCTGTGCGGAGTCTTCATGTCCTCCCTGTGGTCGTGTGGGTTTCCTCCGGGTGCTCCGGTTTCCTCCCACATCCCAAAGACATGCTGTAGGTGGATTGGACACTTTAAATTGGCCCTAGGTGTGAGTGTGTGTGTGCCTTCTCTGGAAGGTTGGGCTGGCAACTCGACACTGTAAAACTCCACTGCCAATCATGAGAGGACAGGTGATCCACTGTGGCGACCCCTAATCGGGGCAAAAGCCGAAAGAAGAAGTAGCAGCCAATAGTACACAGTCCAATAGTAAACAGTTAACAGCTCTAAAAATATCACACGTAAGCAAGTTCAAAAAGTGTAAGCATTTAAACAAAGAGCAATTGGTATATAAAGAACAAACTGGTATTATATGAGATTCAGCTGCAATACAAATAGTGTATATTATATGCAGTAGAAGTAAGAAGATAGTGACGAAATAAAGGTTTGTACAACAAGGAGAAGGGGTGATGGATTAATGTGGAGAAAAGAAGTTAAGTTGAAATGAGGGTAGGAAAGGTCAGGTGGGGGGTTGACATGGGCAGTACCATGTCTTTTGTAGAAATGGTTAAGTTATTTTTTTTAAACAGGCACTTTTGTTGAGTGCTTCTTATGTTGTGGGGCGTGAGTTCCAAGCTTGGGCTACAGAGTATTTGTACAGGGACTTACCAATGTTTTTATTGGGTTTGTGAATATCAAGAAGGTGTTTCCTGGTAGTATGGAGGTGACGCTGGGGGTTATAGTAGAAGACTAGATTTAGAGATGTGGGGGCAGGAAGAGGGTTTTTTCAGGATAGAGGGTGTAATATGTAGTTGGGGAAGTAGTTGTTTAGAGAATTCTGGCCATTGAAGTGTCTTAAAGGCGAGACAGTGGTGAGATTTGTATGGGAGATTAGAGGCAAATCTGGCTATTTTGTTATATGTTTGCTCTAGTTTGGTGATAAGGGATGTTTGAACATTAGTAAGGACAGGAGCAACATAAAGATAACAGGGCAAAAGGAGGGATGAGCATTAGTAAGGACAGGAGCAGCATAAAGAAGACAGGGCAGAAGGGGGGATGAACATTAGTAAGGACAGGAGCAGCATAAAGATGACAGGGCAGATGGAGGGATGAACATTAGTAAGGACAGGAGCAGCATAAAGATGACAGGGCAGAAGGAGGGATGAACATTAGTAAGGACAGGAGCAGCATAAAGAAGATGGGGCAGAAGGAGGGATGAGCATTAGTAAGGACAGGAGCAGCATAAATAAGATGGGGCAGCAGGAACGGCATAAAGAAGACTGGGCAGAAGGAGGGATGAACATTATTAAGGATAGGAGCAGCATAAAGAAGTTGGGGTTGAAGGAGGGACTGAGCAAGTGAAGGTTTAGAGGAATGTGCCAAAAATGTTTGGTTGCGATAGAGAAGGCCAAGTTTCTGGTGGGTCTTTTTTATACACTTTTGGATGTGAATATCAAATTTGAAATCATCATCCGTAATTACACCAAGTAGTTTGGTGTGGGCTTCATGTTTAATAATTGTGTTACTGAGGGAGGTGATAGAGTGTTTGTGCTGTGTGAGTGTTTTTTAGGAAAAAGAGGAGGAGCTTGTTTTGTTTTTTTGTTTTTTTTTGGATTCAGCATTAGCTGGCTATCAGAGAGCCAGGTTTTGACAGAAGAGAAGGTTTGTTGAGTGAGAGTTAGAAGGTCGGGTATGCTGTGGGCAGAGGAGATGAGAGTGGAGTCATTGGCATATTGTAGAAGTATAGAGAGGTTAGTAGCAGAGTCAAGTTTGTTACTGAATATGTTAAATTGGAGGGGGACCAGAATAGATCCTTGGGGAACACCAATATTTACAGGGAGGAATGGAGAGTGGACAGTTTGAAAGTGGATGGATTGTTGCCTGCTGGAGAGATAGCTAGAGAACCTGTTGATGGAGGGGGTAGAGAGGTTAAGGTTGGAAAGTTTTGTTAGAAGTTTAAAATGAGAGATAGTATCGAAGGCCTTAGAAATATCGAGGAATAGACAGGAGACCAGCAAGTTGTTGTTACGGACTTCAGCTATTGTTTAGGTGTAATCCAGTGGCAGTGCTATGGTGGGGTCTGAAGCCATGTTGAATAAGGGCCAAGGAGGTTGTCAGGAATGCGTTTGATTAGCTGACCATGGACAGGATAGTAGTAGGTCTAAAGTTAGAGGGATCAGTACAGTTTCTGCCTTTATGGAGAGGGATTATATAAAAGGATTTCCATATGTCTGGGACAAGGGCTTCAGAAATGGAATGATTGATAAGAATAGTGACAGGGTAGGCAATGGATTGTGCAGCTATTTTTAGGAAATTGGAGGGTAGTTGGTTGGCAGAGGGGGAGCAAGGCTTAAGTTTATGCAGGAGAGATTTAATAGTGGTGATGGGAACTGGTTGGAAGGAGAATGTATTGAGAAGAGTTTTGTTTTAGGGTGATAGAGGGGTTGAGTCAGAAATATTATTTTGTGTAAGTTTTTGGATAATTTCTGTGAAATTATTTTTAAGGAGGGTGGCAGTCTCAGTAGCAGTGTTGTATGGAAAAGATTTGGCAGTAGTAGGGTTAAAAGGGTGGAGCAGTTTATTGTTGGTAGTCCAGAATTTTGGGGGATATTTGTGTGGGCTACATTGGTTAGAGGAGAAGAAAGCTTTCATATCTTTAATGACTAGTCTTTTGGTCATGTTCCTGAGCCCTTTGGATCTCTAATAAGAGGGGAGATTTGTTTCTAACTCATCCTTTCCAGGTAGCATCTCGTGCATGATTGAGTGTGTTAGTAAGCCAGGGGGCATATTTGGATTTAATTCAGATTTTTCTCAAGGGGGCAATAGAATCAAGTGTGTCAAGGAAAAAGGATTCTACAACCTCATTGAGAGAGAGACAGTATAGGAAGGAACAATTAATGCTTAATAGCCGGGTCAAAGTGGGTAAGGCTATGGCATTTGTTTGTGTCTTTCGGCTTTTTCCCGGTTAGGGGTCGCCACAGCGGAACTCCAGTCCGCTAATGATTGGCAGTAGAGTTTTACGTACTGGCTTGCCGGGCCTAATGCACAACCTTCAATGAAGGAACGCCCATTCATGCATGTCGCTACACAGAAGACGCTCTAACTGAGAATCGAACGGGCAACGTCTAACTGTGAGGTGACAACGCTACCGCAGCACCACCACCGCTATGGCATACTTTGTAAATATGATCTTTGGGAGAATGTTGGGTGAATCTGTGAATAAAGGTTAGGGAGTGGTCGCTTAAAGAGTTAGGAAGTATGCCGGGGTTGAGGTAGTGGTTAGGAGCTGAGGTGAGTATCCAGTCAAGGGTAGGTCCAAATGAGGAGTTTTTGTTAGGTCTAGTTGGGGTAGTTATATGTTGATGAAATCTATGAAGGTTGAGACTATATGGGTAGGGGATGAGGGGGACAGTTTAGACCAGTCTATGCTGACATCTCCAAGTATGATGGTTTCATAAGGAACATACTGAATGAGCCAGGAAAAAAAGTTCTCTAGGATGGTAATGTTATTGCTGGGGGGAATGTATATAGAGGCTATGGAAAATCTTTTGTGAGGGTTAAGGCTGACAGTTTACGATAAGAATTTCTGCAGGTGAGAAGCAGGGGACAAAGATAGAGAGTGGAGACAGGTTGATTTGTTCAGAGTAGAGGAGGCAACCCCCTCCCTGCTTGTTGGTTCTATCCGATCGAAAGATATTGTAACCAGGAGGTAAGATTCAGAGTTGAGGATGTCGGGTTTAAGCCATGTTTCCAATAGAGTTAGAATGTGGGGAGATGTGTTAGAAATCCAAGAGTGAAGTTCTGTTATTGTATTTACAATGCTTTGGATACTTGGACAGTAAATTGTTAGAGATTTGGGTGAGGGAGTTTTGGTATGATGGGGTATGTGAGGGAGAGAGGTTAGAGTTGTACTTTTGTGGGGGGAAGAGGCAGGAGGTCCTGGGTTGGGGTGGATGTCCCCATCCAAGAGAAGTGTGTCAATGAATGTGTGAAGATATATAAGTAGGTTCAAAGAAATACAGTGAGGTTGTCTTGGTTTCAGACTACTAGAGAGAATGGAACTAGAATATATGCTAATTTTGAAGAGGTGAGATGGGAAAAAGAGAATGTGAGATTGATTGTGGGTGACTAATAGTGTGGGTGTTAAGTGAATAAGGGAGAGTAGGTGAGAGTGGTTGCTAGCAGAGTAGTGTATGGTAATAGGTTGTTAGTGAGAGGAAGAAGAGAAAAGTGGCAGAGAGATAGAGGGGCCACATCATGGGCTGTTGTGAATTCCCTGCGAGCAAACAGAAGCAAATACTGCCATGCCCATAGCTTTATTAACCAAGTGCATGGGGGCAGAAGACGCTTAGTGTATAGTACATGCTTATGTAACTGCAACATGTAGAAATGTGCCTACAGCATGCAGGAAATCCTGCATGTTACTGTAGTCTCAATTATGTTCCAGTATGCATATTCCCTGGACACTATGAAAGGTGTATACACACACACACACATTATAAAGGCACTGCCCATTGTGCAATGCATTTTTACTGCCACTGACATGCCGCATTTATATCACGTTATCGAAAGATGAAAATGGCAAATGCTATTTCATCAGCCCCAAAACATCTAAACATGTAAATAACGAACATTCAGAATAGCAAATTTTTTCCCATGGAAAAAATTTGCTGCTCTGAAACACATACACGCAATACAAGCACATCAAACAAACAGCAACCACACACATACACTTAAATTCCTACATCTAACGCTACACTAAACTATAAACGTACACTACTAGCTACCCACTTACCTTAACCCAAACCCTAACCCTAAGGTCCATCACTATCGCACACTCACCTAACCCGCGCCCTAACCCTAAAGTCTGTCACTATCGCACACATGCCTAACCCGCACCCTAATCCGAACTCCCTTAACCCGCCCCTAACCCTAATGTACAAACAATCGCACACTTACGTGAACCCAACCCATAACTTTCCACCACAGCACTAAGAATAGCGAAGCCACAGAAATGGCCAACCAAATTCTTTCCCGAGGAAAGAATTCGCTGTTCTGCAGCTTCACTATTCTTAACGTTTGCTGAATAGTGTTCGATATCAGAACATTCGAAGTTTTAATACTTCGATGTTCTGCTATAGACCCGACATGCCAACTGGCCAGCCTGCTGTTGATGCCTGCCATACTGCCTGCTGTCTCATGCTACCCTAGGGGCCATGCACATTATGCTTTACTTTCCGCCTGCACATTTGGTTATTGAACTTGTGGGCATGAGACCACATTTTTCTGTTTGCCCAAGGGTATTTGTCAGTCACAGCCATATTTCTCTGAAGCTGAATGTCACTTCAGCCATATGTCCTCAACCAAATGTATGACACTAAAATGTCTTTCTGCCTAGATACCTGAACCAAAAAGTAATGGCCAGGTAAATGTTCCTATTGAAATGTCTACTTGATGTGGCTTGTTGTGAGTGGGGGCACTTCATATGCATCTGACTGCAGCAAGCTGAAAGACAGTACTATTGCCATTCTTTTCATTTCATCGTAAAATATCCTTAGAGCTATGCACAGAAGTTCATTATCTTTTGGAGTGGGGCAAGGGATGCAGGCTGTGTGTGAAAGCATAGGATGGTTACATGATCACTTTGCTCAAGGACTTGCTTCTTTAGATAGAAGGATCAGATTGGTAGATTTGTTTCTTGTTTTTGCCTCTGGTATCCTTTTGTCAGACAGGTATGCTTGCCTATTGCAGCTTTCTTCATATCCTAGCGATTTTGTTTAATATTCATGTAAATTGTGGTACGTATGTTGTTTATTATGAATAGCGTGTTTCCCTGCCATCTCCTGTATTCACCCCATTATTATCCTTTTTTCCCACACTAGGTGAACTTCCTTGCTAAATTATCGGTAATTATTCATCTTTTTCTCCAATGCATGCTGTACTTTTCTGTCTGATCTTTTCAGTTTTGGTTTGGTCTGTTTGAAGATGGCAAATGCTTTCTGGTGGGTGACATTTGTCAGAGACTACTTTTTTCATTATTAGAAGTTGTCCAAATGTTTTATTTATTTATGCATGTATGTATTTATTATTTTTTTCTGCAACTGTGAGGCCACTGAAAAGGACTGGCGATCAGGGAAAACCATTTGCTGTGGAAGTTGGTTGATCCTGTATTTTTGTAAGGGTAGCAGAAATTCATGAGGCAGCTGTACACACCAGGAAGAAGTGCAAAACTTACTCAAAAAACAAGTCAGCCAGATGGAATCACAAAATTAATAGGCTGTATAACAGAAGGAAGAAAATCATGGCAAAAATTAGGCGGTGCAGCACCCTGCAGGATAAAACCACTCTCATCCGACTAAGGACAAATAAATTCTACTGAAGGCAAATTTGAGGTAAGTTTGGCGTCCCAGACCAAACACAACAACAAAGGCAATACACAGTTTTGTGTAGAGCTCATTGTAAATGGAGACACGTATACTGAGCCAGAAGATGTAGCAACCCTCCTGGCTGATAAATTCAACTTCTACTTTACCCCTCTGTCTCCCTCAGCCTTCACTCAGGAAATATCATCAAATATAACTCCCCCCTACTATCACTAGGGAACAGGTCCTCAGTGCTATCTGTAAGAGCAAGAACACTGCATCAGTGGGCCCAGAGAATATCCCAGGATGCTTTCAAAATAGCATGAAACATGACCTATCAGGGCCTTTGGAATTACTATTTAATTGTAACCTCCAAAAAGGCTTCGTGCCTCATGAATGGAGAACAGCAACAGTCATCCCTCTGCACAAAGATGGGCCATCTACAGACCCTGGTAACTACAGACCCATAAGTCTCACTAGTCTTATATGTAAAGCCATTGAAAGAATTATCATGGGGATGATCAGTAGAGATACAGTAAACCTCCAGACACTGGACCCAACCCAGTTTAGTTTCTTCAAGGGCAGATCATGCCTACTGAACCTGGTGGACTTCTTTCAGAAGGTCACCAAAGCAATGGATGAGGGCAAAATCATTCACACTACCTACCTTGACCTGGCCAAGGCATTTTACAGAATAACCCACTCAGGCATTGTTGACAAAGTCAAGAGGTTAGGTATAAACCCCTATGTTACCCAGTGGATAGCCAACTGGCTCACAGACAAGACCGGGAAGTTAAAACTGGTGAGTCCACCTCTACGAAGAGGCCAGTCACAAATCGAGTCCACAGGGATCAGTCCTTGGACCACTCCTTTTTGGCATTTACTTCTCAGAAGTCAATCCCAGTGTAAGTGGTCTCTGGCTGACTAACTTTGCAAATGATTGCAAATTAGGAGATGTCATTGAATCTCGCACAGACACAAATGTTCTCCATGAGGGGGTGACACAGAGAATCAACTGGCATCAGAGCCATGGACTAAAACTAAATGCCAAGAAATGCATAATAGTATCCTTTGGGGAAGTCCTCCATCCCTGGTAATTATCATGATGACAACACACCCCTTAGAGTTGACCCAGTAGTCATTGACTTGGGGACACACACAGATAGTAATCAAATCTTTGACCATCACGTGTCTACAGTAGGAAGGAAGTCATTCTATGTTGTGCAACTTATAAACAAAAGTATGCTTCCAAGTCTGAGGAAGTCATTGTTCCACTATATTCGGCATTCATCAGACCTATCATTGAGTACAATGCTCCCTTTGGTATGTACCTAACCAGGCATATATCCAAAAATTGGAACATTTACAGAGGTTCCTCACTAAAAGAATACAGGGCATAAGTAAAATGTGCTATGCAGACCACCTCAAGGCCCTATCCCTGTATTCTTTCTCCAACAGGATTTTGAATGAAGATCTATGCCTGTCATACAGGGCATTGTCAGGCCCCCCTCTGACGGACGTCCTGCACATCCACAAAACAAACAGCACCAGAATTACCCATTCTAAAGACTTAAACCTTGCCTGTGATATAAATAGGACCTGCTAGAGCGATAACTATGTATCCCAGAGACTACCACGTCTATGGAACAGGCTTCCCATTGATGTGAAGCAGAGTTCCTCCCTAACCCAATTCAAGTGCAACTTGGACAATTGGATGGGAAACCGAAAATTAATCCCTGGTTTGGCACCTATGTCTGGAACGGACATGGACAACATGTTAATGGTTTATCTCCCAGGCCCAAGGTTATATTTATCAAGGGTATCATAACTTGACAGAGATTTGGGGTGCATGGCTATGCTTAAAAAGGCCTTGTGGTCATTAGCCTAGTAAACACCTATGAACCTATGATTTTCTGCTAATTTCTAGCAGTTGCAAAAACTCGAGTAGAATTACACACACACACACGCTCTTTCTCTCTCTCTTTGTCTCACACACATACACACATAAACGTGCATGCACATATACACACAGTATTATAAAATAATGCCACACAGACCAAAAGTTTGTACACTGGAAAAAAAAATTAAAAAAACTTGTACACACTCTCTCCGTATATGTATTGCTGTAACAGACAATACGATGCATCTTTTCTGTATGTCACACAAATAACTCAAACAAATTTTAACACAGTCCAAAGCTTACAACTTCCATCTTTTTGGATTCCAAATGAAAGCTTGTCGAATTTCTGCGGTAAACCTAGAGTCTGTTCTCCTTTGCTGCAGCACACTATCCTTAACTGCTGTTCCAATCAAGGACTATCCCTGCATTGAGAACCCAACTTCTCTAACAGGGCCATAAGCCATCCTCTTATACACCATTTTTTAATTCAAGACCTTTATTAGGAAAGCAAAAAGCAGCATTGTGTTATACAGGTTTAAATGTCTTTATTACATTTTTAAATGCAGCATGGGCTCACATACATTGAGAAAAGGCAACAAATTATGGGTACAGTTTCATTACAGTTGTTGTGTAGTATAATACACTTAGGTTTTCTTATAACAGTTTTCATTCACTCCAACATTACATACATTTCACAATTCCTCCCTTCTCTTAACCCATACTTGTCCACCTGAGTATTGTTCCAACAAATTCCATTTATTTCTAAGAAATGCACTCCTTCACTTTTCTACCAATGCCACCTCCAGTTCCAAGTCTTCTACAGGGGAGTCAGGAGTAAGAGACTCTTCTTTTGTGGCAACAAATTCTTTGGGGGAATCCAACTGAGAGCAGTAAGTTTGACTCCTCTGAGGAGGAAAACTCCTCCTCGGATAGTACTTGAGGAACAACTGGTAGGCCTGCCTGGGGATCTGGGTCCAAAGAATCTGAAAGGCCTTGAACAGAGTCTGGGAGAAGGTCTCCCAGGATGGAGTAGGGTCTTTAGAACTGTGCTTCTCCTTTTGCTTCATTTTTAAAGGAGTGGAGGGAGCAGAAGTGGGCCTTTATAGTGGATGACAAGGCTGAAGAAGTAGCAGGGCCCTACGAAGCCTTGAGCCGTGGTTCCCCCTCACCATCAGGTTCTGATGGTTGAAAAACCTCAGCGGACATACTCTGGGTATCTGCAAAAGAGCTTCCATTTTGGTTCCTGGTTGCTGCGCAATACCTGATCGATCCTGGGCTGATATTCGCCTCCAGGATCTCGCTGGACAACTGAGGCGCAGCTTGGGTGTCAGGCCTAACTTTATTGGCCTTTTTCCTAGGCATCTTCTCAGAGGGGCCTCGTCTACCTTCCATTCTGGAAGCCAAACATCGGAGGCGCTGATTTTTCTAAATAAAGTTTTAAAGCCACCAGACGGCTTCTAAGGGTTTTCGGAACAAAGGATTGGCAGATGTTGCAGGCTTTGTAGTCGTGAGCCTCCCCTAGACAAAAACACTGCTCGGGTGTGTCCTTATATGGGATTTGCCTACCACAAGTACACTTTCCCTTAGAAGAAGGCATGTACGTCTGGAAAAAAGGCAAAGAAAATTCCCACAAGGGTAGTTATCTCAGTGCAGACAGCCAGAAAATGATCATCGAAAATCAGATGGCCAATGTCGAGCAAATGCCAGATTTCTGAAATGGGGGTCAAACGTCTGAATCTTGCTGTGGCAGAAAAGTTCTGAGTTTGGTATGTGCAGACGTCACAGATATAGCCAACGTCAGTTTATGGCCCCCTGCATGCAATTTCGCACATACCCCTGCTTCTAAAACTGTGGTACAATGGCCGGATGTCCGGTGCTACAGGCAGCAACTCCCTAAGGTTAGGAATACTGCAACATGAGAATAGAAGAACATGCTCTGTATATGTTAGTTGATGGGTTAGTTCTAACCAATTTAGGCTTTCATTGGTATACAGTAGTGGGTTCTGAAAGGGAAATTTGCTACACATTTAGCCACTTTAGCATTTTACAGTAGCATTGCTCAAATTCTGCTTTTGGTGCTACCTGGAAGTTAGTAAGAGTGGGTACTCCATAAACTAATGAGGGAAGGTGCTATGTACTGGCAAATGTAGCTTTAGTGGTGTTGGTGAGAAAGTTGTTGGATCTCTAAAGCATTCCAAGTTTTTGGTGAGTTTTTCTTTATTTTTGTATGTGCATGTCAAGTGTAAGATTATAGGTTCATAGGCTAGCTGCTGTTGCATGCCATTTTATCTAGCTAATTTCCCTTTTTGTGTTTGAAATAACATATCCCACTTAGTTACAGATTGTCCTTACTTGTCCCGTGGTTGATAATTACATATTACCCCTAATGAGAATTACTAGAATCATACCATATATAATTTGAGGGGACCCATGTGTAGGATAAAGCATTTAGAAGCTGCATCAGCCCATTTGTAGTGCATGGGGCAGTTCTGGGGTAAATTTTCTGTTTTCCATCCATATATTTAAGTTACATTGGAAAATGGACAGGGATGAACTTTGTTTTATGAGTCTCTTCCACAGCAGCAATATCATCTGCAAAATATACTTGTCCCTCTAAACTGTTCTATTGATGTTGCTGAAGAGGTTTAAATGCCTAGGCTAAGTACAAGTCTATTAGTAATAGGTCAGAGGATGCCTTCTATGCCAAACACAGGTCACATCTTAGGAGTCCGTAGAATACAGAGTATAGTGACAGGTTTGAGTCGGTCCTTGTAGGACCTATTGTTTAGGCTGTGTATCCTTTTAGTAAGGTATCTTTGTGGGAGCTCCGGTTGTTGCATGTGTCTGACCAGATGCATACCAAAGGGGGCATTATGTGCAATGATCGACCCAATGAAGGCTGAGTTAAGGTGGTCAATGGCATTCCTAGATCTAGACACAATCACTTTGTTTATAATCTGTAGAATAAAGAAGGACCTTCTTAAAAACAACAGACACACATTGCTCAAAAGTAAAAGTTAAATCTAAAGAAAAATCCATGGTATCCCTCGAAGTCTCAGAAACCCTAGTATGCAACGTATACTGTGTCAAAAACAAGCCAAGCAGAAACTTTGTAGTGTGGAGGGTGTGAAGTTCACTCCTTGAAATATATTATGCACCTAGGTCACTAATAAACTAAGCAGAGACCTCATTTTCATTATACTCTACTAGTATCACTTGTTTGTGTGTTTCAATAAAGGATATTCCATTCTTAACTCAACTGTGAACTTTTATTATTTTGTAGTATGCATTTTAAAGTTTGATTTTAATTAGTGAACTAGTTGCATAGCATTTTTCAAGGAGTGAACTTCACAACCTCCACACTGCAAAATTTCTGCTTGGTTTATTCAGAAATTAAGTCACTGTCCACATAAGTCCCAAATCCTGAACAACTGGTCCAAGTCTTAGGGGCTTATTGTCAGTGTGGTAGTTCCCAGGGGTAGATGTATGTAGTTTCAGACCATGAAAGTGTGCCAACACACAAGTAAGTTTATTATCTCTAAAAATTTAGATGACTGAAGGCAAGAATACTCTTGTTACTTGATAGGTTCATAGGTGGTTACTAGGCTACCTACCCAAAGGTCTTTATAAGTCTAGCCATGTGCACCCAATATAGTACTAGAGAAACCCAATATAAAGTATCTAGCAGAAACTCAAGATCTTAGTTAGCAATGGATATGCATATCTAGGTGGGTCATAGGTGAAATCCTCGGCAAGCAATTTATGGTTCCCCATCAAGTCATCCAAGCTACACTTAAACAGGGTTGTAGAGGGGTTTTGTTGGATGTGAATTGGTAGCCTATTCCTGAGAAGTGGCAACCTCTGCGAGACATATCCATCTCTCCAGCAGGTCCTATTTATGCCACAGGCCAGGTTAAGATCCCTGGAGCAAGTGACTCTTATCCGATTTGTCTTGCAGATTGCAGCATTTCCATTAGGTTTGGATATGAGATTGCTCTGTAGGCTAGGCACAAGTCTCCTCAAAGTAGTCTGTATGCTACTGAGTACAGTGACGATGACTTTATTTTGTCAATGTATGACATGTGGTGGAGACCCTGTAATTTTCTTGGTTAGAAATCTCTGAGGTCTCTCAAGTTGCTGCAGGTGCCTGGTAAGATACATACCAAAGGGACCATTGTGCCCAATTGTTGGCCTGATGAGGGTTGAGTACAGGGGAGTTATGACCTGTTTTGCTCTTGAGGCAGTGCCTTTGCTAATGAGGTGAGCAACGTAGAATGCCTTCCTCAGCACAGTAGACACATGGTGGTCAAAGTTTAGGCTGCAGCTAACTTACATTCCCAATTCTCTCACTATTGAGTTATAACATATGTTATTTTTATTTATATGATAGTCTGCAGGGATATCGTTTTTACTGAATGGGGTGATAATGCATTTTTAGCATTGAGTTTGAGTCCATGGCTTTGGCACCAATCATTCATTCGTGTAAGTCCCTCTTGAAGTATATTGACATAGTTTGGGGAGTCAGTAATTGCACCTAATTTGCAGTCATCAGCAAACTTAGTCAGCCACAGCCCCTCTGTTTTGGCCTGAGCTTCTGAGAAGTATATTCCAAACAATATGGGGTCCAGCACTGACTCCTGTAGAACCCCACTGCTGACAGGTGTGCTAGTCGAGGTAAAGTCCCCAACTTTGTGTGTCATCTGAAGGTGAGCCAGTTAGCAACCCACCTGACAACATAAAGGGTGATATTCAACTGGTAGACTTTATGATCCCTGAAGAAGTCTACTAGGTTTAACAGGCAAGACCTATCTTTGACAAAACCAAAATGTGTCAGATCAAGGGGTTGGAGATCACCTACATCCTTATTTATAGGGTCCATGATGATTCGTTACATGGCCTTACAGATAAGGCTGGTTAAGCTTATGGGTCTGTAGCTTGAGTCACACTTTTAATACTCTTGTGAAGTGGCATATGACAAATGGGAAAAATGTTTCCAAGATGCAAATGTCTAGAGCAATGCTGTCCTGTGAAGTGAAGGGAAGGTGTCTTATAAATGTATGTCTGCACGAGTACATGCACTAATAAGCAACACTACTGTTGAACATATGAAACATGATTACCAGTGAAGGGAAAAAAGCATGTACAACAAGCATGAAACAAAAACAAACAAAAGAAAAAACAATTGCCTAGGCTGGGATAATCATTCCAGTAAGTGTTACAAAAAACAAGCACATACTGAAGATGTAATTTCAGTGCTGCAATGGCTGCAGCACTGAGTGTGACTAGACTGTAAAGTCTTAGCTGTTCCCCCACTGAAGTTTGTGAAATCTGATCTACGGCCTGCTAACAAACTTCTCTGAAAATCGTGCCTCTGTGTGAATATGTGACACAGTGAACTAAAATGTAATAAAGTACTCTAGCAAGCAACTGATTTTAGAAACAAAATAATGCCCCTTTAAAAACATTGCATTACTAGAGTAGCAGCAGCAGTCAGGCCATGAAATGCCTGAAAGGCCACTGTTATTGATGAGTAAAATGCACAGATTAAACTAATAAATGGCTCACAGAGAGGTGTTGTTAGTAGAACTGCAATTTGAGATAGAATTTGGCTAACACCTTTAAAACTTCCTTCAGGCTCTCTTCCCCCACCCCACCCCCCTCAGCCAAAGGTGAGCATGCTCAGAAAGGCAACCCTGAAATGTAAACAAAGGCTGAATCAAAACAAAAAAATCCCTGGGATTGTCCCTTTAAGTTTTGAGGCTGTATCATAGTTCTGTTTGTCAGAATTTTGTTAGTCTTTTTCCTTTTATCTTACAGATGCTTTGTGTTAAAGGTGTCTCAAAGCTTGAGAGACTTGTAGGAAAAAAATCGAGTGTTCCATGAATGTCAGTAGATGAAAATATAGAACGTGTGCACACATGCCTATAAAGTATTCTCCTCCTGTGCATATGCGTCAATGCGTGTAAATCTTGAGCTTTACACTGCCACAGAGGTAGCAGCTACTGTTCACCACAGAACTTCATTAGAAACTTAAGGATAGCTTTGAAAGCTAACACACATTGGCATTGTCATACAAATTACATAAGTGTGGCAGAACAAATCGTCAAATCGATCATCATATATTAACCCAACTAATCTCATCTCCTACCAGGACAGATAATGCCTCTGATCGACAGTATTTGACTGGCCCTTAATCAACAACCCAACCCCAATGTCCCACTCGGGATTTCTCCCTGACAACCTGAGTGACCACCAGCCAACCTTTCTCATTCGTTCTAAAACTAATCAAATCCACCAGACCACCTACCATCAAATCTGAGACAAAAGGAATTTCAATGCCTATAATTTCATTTTCTTCCTCAAAACATGCAACTGGGAAACTCTGACAACTACCTCTAGATGAAGCAGTTAACTCCTTCAACTCCACCTTCTTAGACATCCTCAATCATCATGTACCACCAAGAACCATTAGAGTCAAATCAAACTATGCTTCCTGGCTTAGTAAAGAATGTAGATCTCTTTTTAAGGCCCAGGATAAGGCGTGGGTACAATTTCACAAAAACAGATCCCACTTAACATGACAAATATACTTTGAATTACGTAACAAAGCCAAAAAACTAGTGAAATGGGATAAAACCAGTTACTACTGTAATATTCAAATAAAACACCAAAACAATCCACAGAAATTCTGGGATGCAGTTAATACCATACTACACCCAGGTAAATCGGTCACTCCCCACTCCATCAACACCCAATAACACAGACTCTGTAGCAACCCAGTTTAATACCTGCTTTGCAGAGTCCATCCAAGCCCTCGCAAACTCAGCCCTATAACAATGACCCTACTCCTGTCACAAACCAAAATACCACCCATACCCAAACCTCCACCAACCTGTTTTCATTCTATCCAGTATCTGTAAACACAACCAAAAAACTACTCAAAAAAAACTTAAACCAACTACCCTAGCAGCTGATAACCTCCCTGCAGAATTCCTTCAAACTGCAGCAGAAGGAATAGCCTACCCAGTAGCCATTCTCATAAATAGATCAATCACCGAGAACCTAGTCCCCACTATTTGGAAAATTTCTCACATTATACTCTACACAAAGGAGGTAACGCCACTGAGTTAACTAACTATTGCCTCATTGCTATCTTATCCCCCCTGTCTAAAATTCTTGAATGAGTCATCCTTACCCAACTCACAGATTACCTTCAGAGAGGAAAAACTGCTTACAAATACACAGCACGGCTTTAACCATTCTCATAGCACTACCACAGCCCTGATGTCCTTTACCAACACAGTTAATGGCCAGTATGTATCTGCTATTTTCCTAGACCTATTCAAGACCTTCGATATGGTTAACCACCCATAATTTATCAACATTCTCTCCTCACTAAACCTCTGTACCTCATCCATCTCCTGGTTCCAAAATTACCTCACAGGATGTCAACAAGCCACCCTGTGGCAGCAAGAACTATTCCCCCCCTCCTTCCAGTTGGCATAGGAGTGCCCCAAGGTTCCATCCTGGGGCCCCTACTTTTTTCTGTCTTTACCAATCAGCTCCATACCTCCACACCTCACGCTACCATAGTCCAACTCATATGCTCATAGGGTCATAAGTAGGTACTAGGCTATTGGCCCTAGGGCCTGTATAAGCCTAGCCAAATGTACCCTGGCTTTCGCCACCCAAGAAAATTATTTTCCTGTGCCACTGTCAAGCAGAGTCACAGAAGTGATCCCCGGGGTGAATTTCCTATCTCCCATCCAATCATCAAGATTTTTCCTAAAGAGTGCTAATGAGGAGCTTTGTTTGATATAGATAGGTAGTTTGTTCCAGAGTATGGGAAGTCTCTGGGACAGGAATCTATCCCTCCGGCATGTTCTGTTTATTGTGGTGATGAGGTTTATGTCCCTAGAGCGTGTAGCTTGTAGGGTTTGGGATTTCTTTAAGTGGAGCATGTCCAAAAGCTCTGGGTTTGACATAGCTTTGTGTGTTGGGCAGAGATTGCCTCTGAGTAGGCGATATGCAACAGAGTAAAGCTGCAGTTTTTTGAGACTGTCTGCATAGGGCATCTCTTTGAGGCCGGTAATACTCTTTGTGAGGTATTTCTGTGGCCTTTCCAGTTGTTGTAGATGTCTTGTGAGTTACATACCAAAAGGGGCATTGTACTCTATAATGGGTCTAATGAGTGACGAGTAGAGGGGAACAATGACCTCATTTTTCCTGGATGAGAAACCTTTTGTGATGAGGTGTGCCACATAGAAGGATTTCCTGACTACTGTGGCGATGTGATAATCAAAGGAGAGACTACTGTCCACCTGTGTCCCAAGGTCTCTTATCACACTTTCGGTGTTAAGTAGACTACCACCTATGTGGTAGTTCATGGGTACTGAGCTTTTACCAAAAGGGATGACAATGCACTTTTTGGCATTGAGCTTGAGGCCATGGCTTTGACACCAGGCATCTGTCTCAGCGAGGCCCTTTTGTAGGATGTCCACATCTTTTGGAGTTTTGATTATGGCTCCTAGTTTGCAGTCAGCTGTGAACCTAGTTAGCCAAAGACCTTCTGTGTTGGCCTGTACTTCAGAGAAATAGATACCAAACAGGAGAGGACCCAGGACTGAACCCTGTGGTACTCCACTTGTCACTGGTCTGAAGTTGGATTTGGAATCTGCTACATTCACAGTGTGGGTTCTGTCAGTGAGCCAGTTGGCAACCCATCTTGTGACATAGGGATTTATACCTAGTTTAGTGAGTTTATCTATAATTCCAGAGTGGGGGATGGTGTCGAAAGCCTTGGCAAGATCTAGATAGGCTGTGTGAACCACCTTACCCTCATCTACGGCTTTGGTGACTGCTTCAAAGAAGTCCATCAGGTTTAGGAGACATGATCTGCCTTTTACAAACCTGAACTGGGTGGTGTCCTGAGTTTGGAGATTACCAATGTCATTGTTTATAAGTTCCATGATGATACGTTCTGTAGCCTTGCAGACCAGGCTCGTTAGGCTAATGGGGTGGTAGTTTCCAGGGTCTGTGGTGGCTCCCCCTTTGTGGAGTGGGATAAATGTCACTGTGCGCCATTCAGTGGGCACATAGCCTGAGGTGAGGCTATGATTGAACATGGTACTAGGTGGGGTGCCAGTTCATTCTGTAGTTCGTGTAGAACACAGCCTGGGGTGTCGTCAGGTCCCATAGATGCTGTGTTCTTGGTGTTTTTTACCTGTGCAGCCGTGATTACAGGAACTTTGCATTCTTCTGGTATAGAGATGGGCCTTTTAGGGGATGACAGATTCAGTGCTAACTTTACCCCCTATCTGCCAGGATGTTGGCAATATCAGTTGGTTCTGTGCATTTAGTGCCACTGTGCTGTAACTCAGAGCAGGTCTGAGTATTGCCATTGAGATTCTTGACATAGCTATAGAATGCTTTGTGGTTGTCTTTAGAGTCAGTGGTGATTATGTTTTCATAACTAGCTTTGGAGGATTTTATGAGGGATCTCAACTTCTTACTGAGGCTGACCAGGGAGTTTCTCCAATCATGGGAATTTATTCTTTTTTGCAACAGTTTCTTTCTTCTGTTGTAGAGTTTGTTTATGGCAGGGGACCAGCAGATTGGCTTCCTTTTTTTGGAGGATAGCATCTTGGTTCTGTTAGGGATTGCATGATCCATGCACTTGTGTAAGTGCTTATAAAGTGCATTTGTGTAGGATTCAGCAGTCATACCTCTATTGTCCATCAGCATGGGTGTCGTGAAGTTTGCCACTTCTGTCTTAAGTGTGAAGTTGGCTTTGGAGAAATTTTTTACTGTGGTTTCCCTAATGGGGGGTGGGGGAAGGATGTGGATGTCTAGGGTGATTAGCTTGTGGTCGGATCTGACCAACGAGGAATTGACCTCTGGTGTGGAGCACCGGTTGCCCATGTTGATAATAACCAGGTCTAGGATATTGCTGCCCCTGGTGGGGATGTGGATAAGTTGATCCATGACATTGGAATTTATGAATTCCAGAAAACGTTGAGCACAAGAGTTGGTACATGAGTAATTTTCCCAGTTAATGGTAGGGTAGCTGAAATCGCCCATTATTAGGGTGTTAGATTGTACCCTAATATTTTCCAATGTATTAAGAAATGAGGAGTGGGAATCCTGGGGCATGGTGGGGGATCTGTAGCAAGCTACAATTTGGATTGTGGTCTTGCCCAGAGTTAGTTGCACTTGGATAATCTCGGATGCATTATGCTGAGCAACTAGCCTGGAGGTGTGTATATTCTTAATGAATATGGACACGCCTCCGCCTTTAGTGTTTCGGTCCAGGTTAGGTGTCCGAAAGGTGTGGTATGAATTATAGCCTGGTAATGCAGGGGTACTCTCTGGAGCCTTGGACCAGGTCTCTGTCACTGCACAGATGTCGATGTTCTCCATTTTGAGGTTTAGACTTCTAGCATTGAGTAGCAATACCCTCGGGTTCTTCTTGCCTGTACCTGTTAGGATGGTGAATTTGTCATTTGAACCTTGCATAAAAAAAGGCACTATAGGGGTGGCTAGAGCATTAGCCAGTATCCGGAATCCCAGGGGCGACAGGTGCAGGCCATCTCTGGCAAAGCATCGTGGCTTGTTGATCATGTCATCCCAGGCAGACAGATATTGGATTCCCTTTAGAATGACATCAGAAGCTTAGCCAATTGTTGAAGTCAATCATTTTGTCCTTGTACTGTGGTATCATTCTGGGTGATGGCAGGATGCTACTCAGGGCTAGGGTCATACCTGCCTGGGCTACAAGATCGGACAGCTCCTCCATGTCCCTTTTCATGTAGTCCAAGGAGGTACGTCTCAGGTCATTCACACCAACATGAGTCATAAGTCATATTTGTACTTGTTGTGGAGTGACCTGAGTGCATGCATTATGTGGTGGATCCTGGCACCCGACAGGCAGCTGACAGTAACTTTCTGCTTGTTTAGCCTGGTGAATGGAACATCAGTGTGCCTGACTATAGAGTCACCTATGACTAGAGTGTTGGGTACATTCTTATGCCGTATGGGCTGTGGTTGAGTGGCACACTGAATTTGTGGGCTCTGTGTCATTTGGGTTGTGTTGGGGGGGTGGAGGTTGCTTGTGTTTCTGCTTTGGAGGTCCCTGTTGCTTGGGCATGTTTTTACTGAGAGCCTCCGCAAATGTAGGTGTGTGTTTTGTGTTTCTATGTGTGTGTTTTGGTGGTGTAGGTTTTGAGGGACTATGTGCTAAGTGTGGTGTGGTGCAAGTGTTTACCTTCTCCTCTTGACTGTCTAGTCTTGGGTGAAGAGAGCTTTGCTTCCAGTTTGGATATATAAGTGCATCTCTCACAGGCTGTAGTGTTGGGTGGTAGGAGGAGAGGGTTGTCTGTGTACATGAGGCAATTACTGCATTGCCCCAAGATGCCCAGATTCATCAGGTAGACGGGAGAAAACACCGGGAGCTGACCCTTAGACATGCCTGGATAGGTGCTTATTTGTTAAGTACTAAAAACTATTTTCCTCTAGACAGTGAGGAAAGTTGAGTGCTGTAGTAATTTGTAGCTTATTTAGTGCTTACAATAAGTTCTGAACAAGTGCTGAGCTCAAAGAAACAGACAAGTGCTGAAACAAAAAACTGGCTAGTTCTAAGAAACAAAATTAAACTAGAAGGCTTCCCTCCAACACAGAAAGGCTTAGGGGCCTAGAAGCCTACAAATAGTCCCGGACACACCAAATTTATATCCAGGTTAGACTACCCACAGGAAAGGCAGGAAACAAGCTTAGAATTTTTTTTTTTTTTTTTAGTTGAAAGAGAGAAAGGAGTAGCAGAAACTAAGCTGATGGGCCTTCTCAAATGTTCTCCCTATACTGGGTAGAATGAGGTAATGACACTAGACTGGGAGGAGGGTCCCAGATCAAATTTACACTAGGGACAGTCAACTGCAAAGCCATCAACTATAAAAACACCATACCAATAGGGAGGGAGAGTAGGAAACAAACTGCAGAAATGTTTCTCTCAGCAGAAAAGCAGCAGTGAGCCTTTAAATGAAAGTTTTAAATAGCTAAAGGAGCCTCTAGAAAAAGAGTTCAACTGCAACAAGTTATCAGAAACAAACAACCCAACCGATGCTTAATAAAAGTGGACAGTTTCCAGTTAATTCCTCACACACAGTGAAACTAGCTAGAAAATATAGAGTACACAAAGTGCTATAAATAAAGAAATAAATAACAAAATAAGCAAAAAAAACTGGATACTTAATGTTATATATTATAGTTCCTAGTTTGCTCAGTGTCCTTCCTTCAATTAGCTCAGTGTGAAATGGCAGAAACACTCACAACTTAACTTCTTAGGTAACAGAAAGTTGAAACCTGAGATAACTTTTAAGAAAAAAAGCTCAAAAGAATCAATGAGGTGCTTGGTCTAAGCTGTAGTCCAGGTGACCTCAGTCAGCCAATGACCTTAAACAATTCTCTCTCACTGAAATGCCTGATGGCTTTGGCTAAACCAAGATGTCCCTGAATATGTGCTCAGACACACAGCCTCCACAAACACTAAGCTCGGCCTCCTCTCTCCAAATTCGACACGCACACGCACACACACACACACACACACACACAGGAATCTTTCCTATTGGCTTACTAACTCCCACCTCATCCTTAATCCAAACAAAACAAAACTTCTCTTTCATCCAGGCAAACCCCCCTTCTCATAAGTCAAAACCCCCTTCCCACCTTTCAGAATCTTACCCCCCAAAAAAAAAATCATAACCACCTTAACCCACACTAAACTGATAGGTCTGTTATGTAGGAACAATAAGTTCCTAACCAAGAATACTAAGTCCACTATTGCCCAAACTCACCTTTTATCTATTCTCCTGTATGCTTCCCCAGTACTAACCAACCTCCGTAAAACATACCTCACCAAACTTGAATCTTGCTACAATAAGATAGCCAAATTTGCAACTGGTGCTTCATATAGATCCCATCACTGCACATCACTTAGACAACTAAACTGGCTTGAACTTCCACAATTACTGCACTTTAATCAACGTAACCTTCACTCACAAAGTCCTCCATCGCCCAGATAAAACCCCGGCTCTTCAAAACCTCTTACAGCCATACAGCTCTTCTAGACATCTTACCCTTCCAACAAATCCCTTCTACAGGTCTCCAAAACAAACAACGCTGCCGGTGAATCATTATTTTAATACTACATTTCCAAATTATGGAATAAACTCCCAAGCTCTTTTATTTCCAACAGCTCTATCCCACAATTCAAAATGCTACTCAAAACACATCTTTCAAATTCCTGGCTCTGTCCCTGTAACCCTACATGATAGCCCGATTTCCTTTCCTCAGTAGCTAATAACCACTTTCAAATGTCTTCCCCAGGCCTTGAAACCGGAACTGGCTATTGTATTATACCCAAGCACAATTATCACTCTTGTGTAACGATTTATGTATTCTGTTTATCTCCAACTGTATTTTTACATACCCTCTCCCTCTCCACTGTCAGCTTACATCACTAAATCAATGCATTACAAATTTATTAAAACCACAGATATTTACCAATATATGAAATGTTTTCCATGACATCTTGGTTGCATATATACTAATACCTCTTCATGTTATACTCTTTCAGTCTGTTTGTATAGCATTGTATTCTCTTGTATTTTGTATTGCTTGCTATTTTTTGTATTACTTGCAATTCCTTTGTATTATTTTTTTGTATGTTATTTATTATTGTACATTGCTCTATGATTTATTAAGTAAATGTGGAGCTTTTCTCCCTGGGCCTCTGTGAAAAAGGACCCGTGTCCAGTCAGACTTTCCCAGTAAACAAATGTAAAATAATTAAATAACCCTTAAAGTTGATAATTATGTATACTTGGTTTTGGTTGACATTTGGATCGCAGCTTTTAATGCTGTTAGACACTTAATGCTCTTCTACCTTTTTAGACGTTTCATGCTGCTAAACTTTTTGTTTCCTTTGTAATACACTGGAATAAATCAAACTTTCATTGCATTACAAAAAGTGCAATTCTGTTTCAGATCATATCCATTTGTTAATTTATTCTTAACACGGATTCAAGAAGTTCAGTTCTTAATATGAATTTCTTGAACCAGTTTCTTGAACAAGTTAACTTTAATTATAATTGGCAACCCAGTTATAATCCTGTGTTTTAATGAAATGAAGATTAAATAGAGGCAGATAAGCAAGATGATTTCCAGATTTTTGCTCAAATAACTTGCACTGATGTATATTCTGGAGAAGTCAGCATTGAGTTCAGCCCAGGGCATTTTTCAACACATTTGATGTTTATTTTTCTCTCTCTATGGAAACTGCAGTATTCAGTCAAAACTATTATTTATTTTCTCAGTTTCTCATGATTTTGTACTGTGAATTGCTTTGTTTAATTTGTTAAGATGTTTAGTTAATTAGGAACCATTCGAGGTGAGTCTGGAGACTAACAAATAGCATGATTTCCTAGGATGTTCTGTTTCACAAAGATCAGCTGACAACTTTTAGCATATGTGTGGGTGTTCGTCTTTGTGGGCTTCCTGGAAATTTTAGAGTGAATAATCAGCTGTTTCCTTGTCAGTATTTATCATAATATCCAGGAAGTTGATAATTTCTTGGACCTGTGGGCTGCGAAAGGTAGATAATGAGTGAAATTATTTAGGTGTACTACAAAGTCATGTAAAATTTCATGCCCCATCAAAAATCACCTCTAACTATGAACAGTTCATAGTAGAATTGGACATGTTGAAAAACTGTGTTCTTTGACGGGTAAAATGATGATCACATTAAAAGCAATATATTTGAATGTGTGATTTCCAGAAGGTACACACTTTATCCACCTATTCTAATAGATTTTCTATCAGAAGACAACATTAAAGCTATTAGGATGAATTATGAAACTACATTTTGCATAGAGTATTTAGTAGTTAGGTTTCATAGGTTTATAGGTGTGTACTAGGGTAATGACCCTGGAGCCTTTACAAGCCTAGCCCATAGGATTACCCTGGCATTGTGCCACCTGACCTTAGATGTTCATTGTGTTTCACTGTTGCAGTCATGACTGTAGGGTTCTCCCTTGCCGGCAGGCAGCCCTCGGTCGGCCAGAATCCCAGAGTCTGGGTCCGGCGTCGGCTGTTCAACCATGCTCCCTGACGTCAGTGCCAGGAGTACAAAGCTGACAGCTGACGCCATCTTCTCCAGTCTTTCTTGCCGTGCGGTGATAGCAGTTCGCAAGTTCCGGTAGGCTGACTCCTGACAATTTTTTTTTTCTGATAAACTTCAGTCTGAAGATTTTCTTCTCCACTCAAAGCTAAGTACCCCGTTGGGGAAACTTTTTTCTTGCTCCACTCCGATGTCAGAAAGAGTTAATAATTGTATTTCATGTGGGAAGCAAATACCTCATAAGGATTTTCATTCTTACTGTATTCCTTGCTTAGGCCCTGACCACGACGTAGCTAGTTGTCGGTTTTGTGCTAGATTCAATCAACGTACAATTAAGCGAAGGTACTATTTTGCTTTTCATTACTTCGGTAGGTGCTTTAACTACAAAATGTCGTCGGATACGGTTCCGGCTACCGGAGTTCACAAACGTCGCAAGGATAAAGACAGGCCTCCGAGGCCCAAATCTGATGATAGCGCACAAGCAGAGCCAGCTTCAGGTTCGGCCGTCGTCAGCGAGGCGCTTTTGCAGCCCCTGTCGGCCATTTCAGAACCGACGGACGAAATGGACTCTCATGAGGAGCCAACCAGGCCTTTAAATATTTCTATTGCAGGACCTTCGGATAATGCTCCTTCGGATGGGTCCGGAGCCGCTGTGCAGGTACCGGCTTCCGAAGGGGTTTTCAGGCCTACTCAGCTTCTAATAAAGGCTTCTAAATCAAAGACTGCAACACAGGCCTGTTCTGAACCAGCTCCCAAGTCACAGAAACAGTTACTCAAGATGGCAGAGGATTTACTTACTATGATTAGGGGTTCTCATCCCCCTCCAGATAAAAGGCCAAGGCAGGATGTTTATTATGATTCCTCTGATCAGGCTTCTGTTTCCTCAGTTTCTTCTTCTGACCAGGAATATTCTTTCACTCCTTATGAGGATTCTGATGCTGAGGATTCCATTCCTTCAGCTTCTCCCCCTGAGGATTTCTCTTTTGGGGAAACTTTGCATGTAATGAGGGAACATTTCCACTGGGAAGGACAGGAGTATTCGGAATCTAAGAAAAGGCTGAGGGATTTTCTTCTTCTTCCCCAACATAGACCCCTGGCTATTCCTCCTGTTTTGGATATTGTGGATGATACCTTTTCGGAGGCTAACTTAACCCCTGACTCTCTTCCTCCTGCTCCTGTTAAGCCTGATAGATATTACAGGGTTCCTGATTCCCACCAGTTTTTATACAAGAACCCTTCTGCTGACCCTGAAACCATTTCTCAGGGTCCTAAGGGAGTTAAGGCCACTTCTGCCAAAAATCCCATTCCTACTGAAAAGGATTCTCGATCCTTAGAAAGATGGGGCAAAAAGGTGTACACTTCTGCTACTTTGTCCATTAGGGCTTTAAACTGTCAGTTTCATATGCTGAAATACCAGCAATTTCTCTTGTCTGTTTTAAAACAAAAGCTTACTTCCATTTCTGCCTGTGCAGATGATAAGGAATTACATGACTTATTGCATGCCACTGAACAAGTTGGAAAGCATGGTGTACACTGTGGATTTGATGCCTTGGAGGCTTCTTGTAGGGCTGCGGCCTCTGGCACGGTCATTAGAAGGCATGCATGGCTAAAGGAACAAAATTTGCCTGAACAAGTAAAGGCTAAACTATTGGATGCTCCTGTTCAGCATAATGTTTTGTTTGGATCAAAAGCTGAAGAGGTGATTAAAAAGATGGAGGATAAGGCAAAATCCATGCAAACAGTTAAAGATTTCTTACAAGTACAGCCACCTAGATTTAGCAGGAATTGGCCTTCAAAAAATTGGTCCTTTCCCACTTCAGACAGGCCTCAGAGGGGTAGATATAGATGCTCCAGAGGAAGGCCTCAAACACAAGCTTCTTATAGACCAAGACAGTGGACTGCTTCCACCCCTAGGGGAGGAGAGGACAGGTCACAAACTCAAAGGAAACAAACTCAATGACTCCCTCTGTTGGGCTACAGGAACTTCTTGCCTGGAAGCCCCTCTCGGAGGAAAACTCTCTCTTTTTTATCAAAATTGAACTCAAATAACCCAAGACAAGTGGGTTTTGGATGTGGTTTTAAGAGGTTACAAATTCCATTTTCATACCTTGCCAAGGCCAAGCGGATGGCCAGACTTTCCAAAACATCAATGGACGGAGGCTTTAAACCAGGTGGAAGCTCTTTTGGCTATGAATGCCATAGAACTGGTTCCACTTTCAGAGATGGGAAAAGGTTTTTACTCAAGGCTCTTTCTAGTCCCAAGGAAGCAAAACTCATGGAGACCCATTCTGGATCTGTCGGTCTTGAACACCTTTCTAGAGATTCCAAAATTCAAGATGCTTACTCTACAGCAGCTACTTCCAATGCTGTCCAAAGATGCATGGATGGTAACTTTGGATTTAAAGGAGGCATATTTACACATTCCCATCAGGCAGGATCGCAGAAAATACCTCAGGTTCAAGGCCGGATCGAGGCGCTTTCAATTCTCTGTGCTGCCCTTTGGATTGTCTACTGCGCCCAGGGTCTTCACCAAATGCCTGGCTCCAGTAGTAGCTTACTGCAGACTCAAGGGAATTCAAATTTACCCTTATCTGGACGATTGTCTAATTCTGGCAGACAACAAGGATGTCTTACTCCAGCATCTAGAATTTGTACAGAACCTCCTCAAGTTCCTGGGATTCTCTGTAAACATAAAAAAGTCAAATTTGACACTATCACAACAGATAACTTTTCTGGGTGCTCTTCTAAACACCACAACCCAGATGGCATTTCTGACATCCGAAAAACAATTACAGCTGGCTTCAACTTTCAAAACCTTGGCAACTTTAACTCCACTATCTGCAAGGAAATTCCTGCAGGCTTTGGGTTACATGGCCTCCTGCATCCTTCTCGTGCCATATGCAAGACTACACATGAGGAAAATACAGTGGTACCTAAAAAGTGTATGGTCTCAGCATTGCCACAGTTTAGACATACTGATCTCCGTCCTTCCTTGCCTTCAAAAGGAATTTCTTTGGTGGTCCAGGGCATGTGCTCTAAACAAAGGGAAACCCTTCCGTCTGCCTCCTGCCACTCAGATTCTAACCACGGATGCCTCGGATTATGCTTGGGGAGCCCATTTTCAGGGCAACTGTCTGCAGGGCCTTTGGACAAAGGATCAGAAGCACCTGCATATCAATTTAAAGGAAATGTTAGCCGTTCAGAAAGCTCTATTGGCCTTCAGGAATCTTTTACAACCAGGACAACTACTAATACGGACGGACAACACCACAGTTTTGTGGTACATAAACAAGCAAGGGGGATGTCATTCCTACCCCCTTTGCAGACTAGCCTTGGATCTATGGAACACAGCTCTAGCTTGCAATCTGGATCTTCAAGCTCAGTTTCTACCAGGGAAACAAAACTTCCTGGCAGACAGTTTGAGCAGAAACCTTTCGGATCCACACAAATGGATGCTGGACACCAAAATATTCAGGATGATAACAGCAGTCTGGGGATGTCCTCACATAGACCTCTTTGCATCCCATCTCTATCATCAACTACAGAATTTTTGCACCAGGACTTTCCACAGAGAAGCTTGGAAAGTGGATGCCCTGTCATTCAGTTGGAGGAACCTCTCGGGATATGCCTTTCTGCCTCTTCCTCTTCTTCCACGGGTTTTATTGAAGATAAAACAGGACAAGCCCAAGATGATAATCTTGCTGGCGCCAAATTGACCTCGGCAGTTTTGGTATCCAACTCTAAAAAAACCTATGCCTGGAGCCCTCTTGGGTTTTACCTCAGTCTCCGAACTTTCTGTCCCAACATCAGGGTCAGGTTCTTCACTCTCATGTCAGAACTCTCAGCCTGGCGGCCTGGTTAATCCAGGGCCCTTGATTATTTCTTTCCTACCCAAGCAGGTTATGGATGTCATTTTAGAAGCCAGACGTCCTAGCACTAGAAAATCTTATGCAAGAAAATGGAAAATATTTTGTTCCTGGATGCAGGCTCAGGATTCTGATCCTCTTCTTCCTGACATTATTTTAATTTTACTTTACTTGACAGATCTCTTACATAAGGGTCTCTCTGTCTCTTCCATTAAGATACATGCCTCTGCTATTTCTGCTCATTATACTACAGACCCTCCCATCTTTTCCCACCAGCTCATGAGACAGTTTCTCAGAGGAGCTAAGAACTTAAGACCTCCTAGCTCTCTCCTCCCATTCCTGCTTGGGATCTCAACTATGTTTTGGAAAAACTAACCTTGCCTCCTTTTGAGCCTGCTGCTTCTTCTGACATCAAATTTTTATCTTGGAAGACAGCTATCTTGTTAGCCCTAACCTCTGCCAGGAGAGTTTCAGAGTTACAAGCTCTTATGGCTGTGGAACCTTATATTATTTTTCATCAAGACAGGGTATCTTTGAGGACTAATCCTACCTTCATGCCTAAGGTGGTTTCCAAAGTGGCTTTAAATCAAACTATCCACTTGCCAACCTTTTTCCCCACTCCTCAAAATAAAGGAGAAAGGATCTTACATTCCTTGGATGTACACAGACAACTACGTTTTTACCTGGACAGAACCAAAGACATCAGAAAATCAGAACAATTGTTTGTTTCTTATGCTTCAAGTTCCCAAGGTAAAGCCATTTCAAAACAGACCATTTCTAAATGGATTGCTCATGGAATCGGATTTTGTTATTCACACCATGGAAAGCGAATCCCAGGGAGTATACGGACTCATTCCACCAGAGCTGCTGCCACTTCTGCGGCCTTCCTCAGGGGAGTTCCTACCAAAGACATTTTGGAAGCTGCAACTTGGAGTTCAGTGCATACTTTTTATAAGCACTACAATCTACCTCTCTACTCTAAGTCTAGGGCAGGCTTTGCCTCTGCAGTCTTGCAGGGCCTTTTAGCCGCCCCTTCTTCTTTATGACCACCTCCCTTTCTTTCAGCTTTGGGATTCTACCCTACAGTCATGACTGCAACAGTGAAACACGATGAACATAGTACAGTTGTGTACACCTACCATAAATGTAGATGTTCAAGTGTCTTCACTGTTGCAGTCTGGGTTTCCCTCCCTCCTGTCTCCTCTTATTTTTACTTTTGTGTAGTTCCTTTTTTCACCATTCTTCTGAGGTGTATTTGCAAAGGTTATGGGACCTTTTTCATTTTGGGTCCTGACATCTGGGGCAAGAAAAACTGGAGAAGATGGCGTCGGCTGTCAGCTTTGTACTCCTGGCGCTCTGACGTCAGGGAGCATTACCACAGAATACGTGCCCAAGGAGTGGCGTACGGCAACTGTTGTCCCACTCCACAAAGGCGGCGCCTCTACGGACCCTGGTAATTACCGCCCCATAAGCTTAACAAGTCTAGTCTGCAAAGCTATGGAGAGGATCATAATGGAGCTCATAAACAAAGATATAGGGGACTTGCAGACATTGGACCCGACCCAGTTTGGCTTTGTCAAGGGAAGATCATGCCTTTTGAACTTGGTCGACTTCTTCGAAACAGTCACCAAGGCCATTGATGAGGGAAAGGCAGTCCATACAGCCTACCTTGACCTTGCAAAGGCTTTCAACACAATACCCCACTCGGGTATTGTAGAAAAACTTACCAGCTTAAATGTAAACCCATATGTCACAAGATGGGTTGCAAACTGGCTTAAGGACAGAACCCACAGGGTTAGAGTTGCTGGCTGTGTCAGACTCCAAGCGGTCACAAGTGGTGTCCCACAGGGCTCGGTCCTTGGCCCCTATTGTTTGGCATCTACTTCTCAGAAGTACAGGCCAACATAGGAGGACTTTGGCTGACAAAGTTTGCAGACGACTGCAAACTGGCCATAGTGGAAAGTGCATCAGACACGGATATCCTTCAGAAGGGACTCACGGAAACAGATAGCTGGTGCCAGAGCCATGGCCTGAAGTTAAACGCCAAAAATGTATAGTCGCACCCTTCAGGAAAAACAAGGTAACCCCAAGCTACCATATAGGTGGCAATCCACTAAGCACAGAAGAGGTTATCAGGGACCTGGGGACCCAGGTTGACAGTGGCCTTTCTTTTGACACTCACATTGCTAAAGTGGTTAGAAAGACCTTCTACATTGCCCACCTGATCATGAAGGATTCACATCCAGATCTAGTGAGGTTATTGTTCCCCTGTACTCTTCACTTATCAGACCAATGATAGAGTACAATGCCCCATTCGGGATGTATCTCACCCGACATCTGCAGCAATTGGAGAGACCCCAAAAGTTCCTCACCAAAAGGATAAAGGGACTCCAAAATCTGTCATATGCTGCCAGATTGAAGAAACTCCAGCTCTATTCAGTCGCATACCGTCTGCTCAGAGGTGACATGTGCCTGACATACAAGGCCATGTCCAACCCGAATTAATGGACATGCTCCACCTCAAAAATCCAAATCCACCAAAACCACTAGAGCAAGCGACTTAAACCTTAGCACGGATATAAATAGGACATGCTGGAGGGATAGATTTATCACTCAGAGACTCCCTATGCTGTGGAATAAAATCCCGGTCCATGTGAGGCAGAGCACCTCGCTGACTCTGTTCAAGAGAAATCTAGACCTGTGGATGGGAGATCGTAGGTTTACCCCGGGAATCATCTCTGTGTCACTGCTGGACAGAGGCACAACAAACTAATGGGCACAGTATTTTTTCATATAAGGGGTGGCTTAAGCCACAAAAATTTGGGCTAGGCTTATAAATGCCTTAGGGCAGATAGCCTAGTATAAACCTATGAACCTATGGTTGAACAGCCGACGCCGGACCCAGACTTTGGGATTCTGGCCGACCGAGGGCTGCCTGCCAGCAGGGGAGAACCCTACAGTCATGACTGCAACAGTGAAGACACTCTAACATCTACATTTATGGTAGGTGTACACAACTGTACTTTCCCAGTGCCTCGGTCGAGTAGAGCCACTGGAGTGATCCCTGTGGTGAATTTTTTATTTCCCATCCACTCATCAAGGTTTCTCTTGGAGGGCCAGTGAGATGCTCTGTTTGACATGTATGGGAAAGTCTATTCCATAGCATGGGCAGTCTCTTGGTTATGAACCTGTCCCTCCAGCATGTTCTGTTGATTGTGGTCATGAGGTCGACGTCTCTGGAGCATGTGGTGCAGAGGGATTAGGATTTCTTTAGATGTAGCATTTCTAACAGAGCTGGGTTAGACATGGCTTTGTAAGTCAAGCATAGATTGCCTCTAAGTAGGCGATATGAGACAGAGAATAGTTTTCTGAGTCTGTCCATATAGGACACAAGTGTTTAAGGCCTAGGATCCTCTTTGTGAGGTACTTTTGCGGCCTCACCAGTTGTTGCAGGTGTCTAGTGAGGTACATGCCAAATGGGGCATTGTACTCTATGATTGGCCTAATGAGAGAAGAGTAGAGGGAGACAATGACCTCTTTCTTCCTGGATGCAAAACCCTTAGTAATGAGATGTGCTACATAGAAGGACTTTCTCACCACAGTGGCAATATGGTGGTCAAAAGAGAGGTTGCTGTCAACCTGTGTTCCCAGTTCTCTTATAACGCCTTCTGTGTTCAGTGGACTACCATCAATGTGGTATTTCATGGGAACTGGGTTTTTCCCAAAGGGGATGACGACACATTTTTTGGCATTGAGCTTAAGGCCATGGTTCTGATACCATTCGTTGGTCTCAGTGAGGCCTTTCTGTAGGATGTCAACATCACTTGGGGAGTTAATAATGGCTCCCAACTTGCAATCATGTGCAAACTTTGTCAGCCAGAGTCTCTTCGTGTTGGCCTGTACTTCTGAGAAGTAGATACCAAACAGGAGAGGACCGAGGACTGATACCTGTGGGACTCCACTCGTGACTGCTCAGTAGTCTGACTTGGAGTCAGCTACTTTCACACTGTGGGTTCTATCTGTGAGCCAGTTTGCCACCCACCTAGTGATATAGGGGTTGATGCCTAGCTTATTGAGTTTTTCTATGATGCCTGAGTAGGGAATGGTATCAAAGGCCTTGGCCAGATCAAGGTAGACCTTGCTTTCATCCACAGCTCTGGTGACTGACTCAAAGAAGTCGACCAAGTTGAGCAGGCATGATCTACCCTTCACAAAACCAAACTGTGTGGGATCCATAGTTTGGAGATTCCCTATATATATCCTTGTTTATTCAGTCCATGATGATGCGTTCCATAGCCTTGCATATCAGACCTGTCAGTCTAATGGGGCGATAGTTCCCAGGGTCTGTATTCACTTTTCCTTTGTGGAGAGGGATAACTATAGCAGTGCGCCATTTGGTAGGGGCAACATCTAATGACTTCTTTCAACAACTGGAACATTTTTCTGGGTAATGCAGAATTATTGGAAAAGGTTGGGTCTAAACCCAAGTTTACCTTGCAGTGAAATGTTTAAAGGTGCTATCTGATCAATAAAACAGCTAGTGGTTATATTGTTTCCAAAATTTTGAGGATCTACCCTGGTGTGTTCACCTCACAGCAAGAGGTTCTCCCATTCAATTCTCGGCTGGTGCGCCTTCTGTGTTGTCTGCATGTCCTTCCTGTGGTCAAGTGGCATTCGAAAGACATGCGTGAATGGGCGTGCCTTTGTTGAAGGTTGGGCGTCAGGCTGGCACTTCTGCACCATAAAAATCGACTGCCAATCATTAGCAGACCAGAGTTCTGCTGTGGCGACCCCTAACTGGGAAAATACAAAAGAAAACAACAACCACCCTTGTGGATTATGCAAACTTTGTAAACGCAAGAGGAAAAAAAAGCAGACCATATGTTTTAGTTCAAAGGTTGGATAAGACTTCTGGTGCAAAGATGCATTTTAACTGCAGTAGTGCATCTGGCATCCTGTGAAAATTGACTCATTCTTTGTAAGAAAGTCTGTTATGTAAATTCTCACAATAGATACACGAATATCTACAGGCTATTATAATGCTATATGCAGTGACATTTCTTGTTTGATTTTTTTTTTTTTTGAAAATGCTATTTTTCATGAAGATTTGGACAGTTTATTGGAGCTGTGCTTGTAAGTTAGACCAAGTCTCTAAATGACGTCATAAACATTAAGTGAATTTTAAAGAAGAAATCTGCTAGGTTGTAAATTATTGAGTATGACTGTATAATAAGCTAGTCAAAATCATATGATCATTTTCTTTTCCAGTTGAAACATCTGCATGTGTTTTCATTTCTGAAGTATGTTTGTAAAGATAAATGCAAAATAAATACTACTACTCCTCTTGTCGTTCCTTTGGATGAAGGTGATAGTGAGAGCAAGGGAGGCTATAGAAGATAGTAGGATATGGTAAAGAACAAGTTGAACCTGCGGCTTACCCTTACTGTGAACTAAACAGTGATCTTTCATGTAAAGTAAGTGTGAATAAAGAACTAGTGAAAGCCGTACAGGATTTTACTTACACTTAGTCATATGCTTGGATGTCCCTTGGGAATGGATAAAACCAAAGCCAGAATGTTAGCCACATTTTATTGGTCAGGAATTGTAAAAGAAATGCAAAAGTTCCGTATTCATGTTCAGAATATCTGAAGACAGACCTACAACTTGGATTCACAAGTCTTTGGATTCCAATTCCTGTTATTGATGTGCCATGTGTATATATATTGCTGCAGACATTCTTGGGCCATAGGTTTATTCTAGCAGTGATTATCAGTACATCTCTTGTTTTGGTCCCCCTTGAGACATCATTTAACTGGCCTGGCCCATAGTGCTTCACTTCCACATTTGGTTTGCCTATTTATCTCCTCCCCCGGACTTACTTTAGTAATGCTGGGGCAGGTCATGGATCCTAAGGGCGTTCAGGGGGCTTGGCAATCTTAGCATCTGCCCTGGGGGTAGGGTCTTTATATGCCCTACCCCACTCCCTGTCCCACAACCCATACTTGTTGATTTCATCCAAGGGTAACTCCCCTCTTTGGATCACGCCTCCCCTAAGGGAATGTCATAGACTAATTCTGTTCCACCTGAGAAGGACATATCCATCCCACCCTGTCACCGTATCTGTTGCCTGACCACTAATCAAGCCCAGATCAGCTGGGTCATAGTCAGGGCTTTATTCCTCTGTGCTACCGGAGTGGCTGATTATCAGTATATCTTTGTCATAATAGACTGCCACAAAAATTTCTTGAACCTGTAGCATTATGTAAGTCTATTATTCTTTAGAGTGAATATTTTTAAAGAGTTTCTTACAGACCAAGGCACACCCTTTATGACAAGGGTTATGTAGTAGTTTTGCCAATGTTTTCAGGGTAAACAGATGATGTCAGTTTACTGTCCACAGACTGATGGTTTAGTAATACGTAGAAATTCAAGTAAGG